>NC_141877.1:32191515-32343030 GCF_056163025.1 Triticum urartu
CATAATCGCGATGGTTTGGAACATTTTCATCCAAAATTCATTTAGCGTAGTGGTTGAACTTCCTTCTGTTTTCACGTTGAACTTCTATCGCGTATTTTTGTTTGTAATTTTTCACCCATTCGTCGGTGTTACACAAATGATATTTCTTTTGTACAAACCTCTCTCACAATAATTTTTTGAACAAACCTCAATGGCGAGGTCATGATTTCTGCGTTCATCGCGAATGGATATGCACTACGTGAAGTAGTTGAACTTCTGGGGCATGCTTGTTTGAACTTCACTCTGTTGTTTACATGTAATTGAAGGTCGGACGTCTAGCACTAGAGTTCTCGAACTTCACTCGGAGAAGCACGTGAACTTTTTGCAACAAACATTTTAGGTTTTTAGTTTTGCATTCTTTTATTCTCACCTGAAACGCATTCCGTGTAGTAGTTGAACTCCCCGTTGTTTTTCCCTTGATCTTCTGTCACTCGTTGGCAGATTTTGCTCTTGGGTCGTGATGAACTTGCGTTTTTTGCAATTTTACTGCCTGATTTGTTCACCTGAACTTCCTCCGGTGCTAGGTTGAACTTCCGCCAACATTGCCCAAATGGGGCTTGCTATATACCGTTGGAAAGCTATGGACACCAGTATCATGACCCAAGTTAAATTTTTGGCAAAATGTGAGCGGTTTAAGAGCAGTTTTGAAAACCATTTTTTCTTCATACAAAGAATGTGAATCATATTTTTGATCGCATTTCTAAACCGTTTATCGGAATGAGGCAAATAATATGGCGTTAGAAAGCTGCTGCAAAACCGCTCCTTCCACATGTTGAAAGTTTTCTCTAATTCCCTATGGTTAAAGAGTAATTTGGAAAATCGTAAAATTTCGCAAACCGTAAAATTATGAGTTTCTGTAATAAATATTGAAACTGCTCCAATTTTTGAAACTGAACTTCTTGGTTTATTATTTAGTAGCGAGGAAAATCTGGGTTTTTCATATACATTGAATAATTCTATTTTATAAAATTGAACTTCATGATTTTTTTTCAATTTGGACTTCTCGGTGTTGTTCATTTGTAACAAAAAAAAATCTTGGTTTTTTAATAAACATTATACAACTTCTTCGTTATTTCGAACTGAACTTCTTGGTTTATTCGTTAGTAACAAGAAAAATTGAGTTTTTGTATTAAATATCGAATTACTCCGGTTTTTGAAATTGATCTTCTTGGTTTATTTAGTAATGAGGAAAATCTGGTCTTTTCATATACATTGAACTATTCTACTTTTTTTAAAATTGACTTTTTGGTTTTCAATCTGGACTTCATGGTATTATCCATTCGTCACAGAAAATAATGCATTTTTAATGAATTTTCAAAAACTCTATTTTTTAAAAAAATAGCTTCCTACATGATAAAACATACAAAAACTTCTTATATATTGAACTTCCTGTGTGAATTTACATTTTTTTCGCTGGTATATTAAACGACCTTTTTTGTCACATATTTTTTTGAACCTTTGCATTTTTTTGTTTGAACTTCTTTATTTTTGTACGTAGAAAGAAAAAAAGAACTACCCATTGCATGAAGACACACACAACCATTTGTGCATGCATGAACACAAGTGTCCTCGGAACTTGATCATGTATGTCATACAAAAAATTCCAGCAAATTAAAATGCACACATAACAACTCAAAACACTGCTAGCAACATCTTTTGCAATGATTAATATTTGAAACCAATAAACCATCATTTTCCCAACTTTATAGTGTTTAAAATTGGACGCCGAGAGGAACAGGGTTCAGGAGGAAGACGTCAGTAGGGCACTGAAGATCAGATTGGTCGCGGGAAGAAAGTCCGCACCACAAGTTGGGTTTCTTGACAGCGTCGACCGCTGTAGTTGGAATCCAGGGAAACATGCTCCTCTAACACAGACCAAAAATCAAAAGAATTAGTGTTCCTAGCTTACAGTACTTGTTCACATAGTTCATGAGATAAAAGAACTAGCACTCATGGAAAAATGGAAAGTTCATGGGTAGCAGAAGGAACAGGTGGGCATAACAGCAGCTGGGCGTCACTTTTTTGAGGAGTGCATGTTGCTGCAGGAAGGAGGAGCCACCGCCGGCTCCGTCGAAGAAGGTCGATGGGGAGGTGCTGGGACACACACTCACCAGAGTCGAGGAGCACATGGGAGCCAGAGGAAGCCGCACTCGGGGGCTGGTGGAGGGAGACGACCGCGACCCGGTGGGTGGCGCGCGTCGCAGGGTGCTCCCATCGATGGGACCCCTTCCAGCAGTGGCGGCAGGGACCCGATGGGCGGCGCTGTCGTCGATTGGACCCCGGGCGGCGGCAGCAGCCAGGAAGGGAGGCGGGGCGGCGGCGCGGACCAGAAAGGGTCCCGGGAGGTCACGCGGCGGCAGGGCGGCCACGAAGGTCGCGCGGCGGTGGGGACCCCGGGGAGGTTCATGCGGCGGCGCGGGGGTGAGGGAGATCTGGTGCGGGGGCACGAGGTTGGGGCGATGGGATCGGGAGTGTTTTTTTCCTTTTTTTTCTTTTTTCGCTAACGCTTCCGTGAGTTCGGGATACCTCGTCGCGCCCTATATAGCGCGAACCATGATCAGAATAACTATTCTGATCCCGGGATCAGAATAGTGCTACTATATATATATATATATATATATATATATATATATATATATATATATATATATATATGGTCGTGCTATTCGTCACCCTGGGTGATGAATAGTTATTCTTCACCCCTCTCTATTTTGACGTCAATGCACCGTATTTTTAGGTTTCGTAAATTTTGTCTTATTTCATACGTAAAAAGAGAACGTAAAGAAATATATGCTCGCCGTAAAAAATATTTTATGTTACATAAAATTACAAACGTAAAAACGTAGTGAAAAACATACATAAAATGCGATATTTTTGTCTTATAACCTAATTTTTTTGTTTTCTTATACCAAATTTTATGTAGTGAATTAATATGAATGTAATTATTTGTATTCCAAACGTAATTTACTTATGAAGCGGTCGTAAGATTACCTCGGGTGAAGAATTACTTATCCTGCATCCTCGGTGATGAATAGTTTTACTATATATATAGGACATCACTATTCTAATCCTGGGATTAGAATAGTTATTTGGATCATAGCAGCCCCTGTATAGGGCCCGACAGGGCCCTCCCGAACTTTTGAACTGCTGCCGGCCCGACAGGATCCACTGGATCCCGAGGCTCCCCGACAGGACCCACCTGATCCCGATCCCGAGCCGCCCCAGCCCCCCTCCTCCCCTCGATCCCCCGACCTCCCCCCATGGTCGCCGCCGATCTTCGCCGGATCCGCCGCCTCCCCCCGTCTCCAGCTCCTGGCCGGCCGGATCCGCCGCCTCCCCCCATCTCCAGCTCCTGGTCGGCCGGATCCGGCCCCTCCCCTCCTTCCCCAGATCCTGGCCGACTACCGGCCCGGGCGAGCAAGCGACGGCGGACGCCGGCGCGAGGGAGCCCGCGTTGCCTGGACGCGGCGAAGCCGCCATGGACTTCCGGAAGCCGCATCCTCCTTCCATATTCACCGCCCGACGCATTGGCAGAGAAGATGACGGCCCCGACGCAAGCTATGGCGAACGGCGCGGCCAACGGGTCAACTCCGCGGCGAAGGCGGCATCAGAGGCGCCTTCAAATCCAGCAGCGGTACATGAACTTCCTCCCACTTGTCGCCTTCTTCTTCAATCGTCCCTTGCCTGACCTTCTTGCTTTGTGCAGATGAACTTCGCGCCTTATGCAAGTCATGGATTGCCATGCGGTTCCTCTCCTAGCTCTCCGACAAATTGCTCACAAGGTGGCCTATCAGCTGCTGGAAAAAGGTTGGCCGAACTGCTAGCCAGGGTATGGTTGAACTTCTTCCCTCTGCTTGTTATTTTCTTACTGCCATGAGAAGTTCAGGTGGTGTGTAGCATCAGTCCATGAGAAGTTCAGGCTGCCAAAAATAGTAGTAAATCTGCCTGAACTTCACATCCATGAGAAGTTCAGGTACATCTGTGAGCATTAGTCCATGAGAAGTTCAAGCTGCCAAAAATAGTAGTAAATCTGCCTGAACTTCACATCCATGAGAAGTTCAGGTACATCTGTGAGCATGAGTCCATGAGAAGTTCAGGCTGCCAAAAA
The DNA here is from genome assembly GCF_056163025.1 of Triticum urartu. Classification (NCBI taxonomy): domain Eukaryota; kingdom Viridiplantae; phylum Streptophyta; class Magnoliopsida; order Poales; family Poaceae; genus Triticum; species Triticum urartu. The sequence continues at coordinate 32,195,663 of NC_141877.1, forward strand.
TAGTAGTAAATCTGCCTGAACTTCACATCCATGAGAAGTTCAGGTACATCTGTGAGCATCAGTCCATGAGAAGTTCAGGCTGCCAAAAATAGTAGTAAATCTGCCTGAACTTCACATCCATGAAAAGTTCAGGTACATCTCTGAGCATCAATCCAGGCTACAAAAGCTTTTTTTAAATCGGCCTGCTGTAACATGTGAAGTTCATGTAGTCTGTGAGCATCAGTCCAGGCTGCAAATAGTAGAAAATCTGCCTCCTTACAGCCATGAGAAGTTCAGGTAGTTTATGAGCATCAGTCCAGGCTACAAATAGCTTTATGTATAAGAAGTTCAGGCTGTGAATAATGCCAAGTTCAGTTAGAAAGGTATAGGCAGATGTAACTTGTGTGCTAATAAACATTTTTTTTTCTTTTTTGACAGGAAGACGAGAGACGCATGAAGAAGCTCAGAAGTTCCCAGCAGCAAGTACTCAATCCCAACCCCGTACGTGTTGCACCGACCCCCCTCCCCCCCTGCTCGGCCTCGTGCTACCGCATTTGTCAATAGGACCATCTAAATCCTGAAATAACAAACATAATTATAATTAAAGAAGTTCAAATAGAAAAGATATAGAAGTTCGGGACAGTTATTCAATGAAGATCTTGAGCATTTTAAAAACAGACCCCGACCTTGATGCTTTGAATGGTAAAGAGCCTCTGCAAAGCATTATCTAGAAAAATTGAGCAACTCTCCCTTCTAATGCGGAAATAAAGGTGAACAGAGGCCTATCAGAACAGAGAACTAACTTGGGTCATAAATGAACTGCTTTTGTCCATTGTCATTCCAAGAAGAAAGAACCATTATCGTCCTTCAATACCACAACAACAACAACAATTACAGTAATGTAATTAAACACACTTGATATTTATTCATTGTCTTGACATGTATAATCAGAGTACAGTTGTAACATACTTGTCAGTATCAAGTCATTTCGCTGCAACCTCGAAGTAGTCAAAGAAATCTGGGGCGATCTCCATGTCATCTGTTAACCAATCAACCATGGAAATGAGATGGCATGGGGAAACATCTAAGAACAAGAACCATCAAGGAGATCAGACCTTCCAGAATGATTACTCAACGGAAATCATGCTTAATGAATAGCTCATCCAAGGCCCATTTATAGTGGTCTAAGTTAAGAAACATCGTTAGGACAAGAACCGATCATATCATCAACTCTAAAGAAAACACTCATCAATTCAGGACCACCTACTAGCTATCTTGTAATATGCAACTTTTTCTCCTGGTCTTTCAGTGCGCACAGGCTCAAGATCCACATGCTGCAACACATCAAAGGCAAAAAGAACACCGAGTTCTAGCTAAACAAAAACAAATCTACACTGAGTAATAGATTTTGTCAAAACCTCAAATTAACATTTTAAAAACGATTAGCATATAGAAGTTCAGGATAGTTATTCACTAACGATCGAACAACTACTATAAGTACGAAAACATACTAGAAAAAATAAGAAATATACGCATATCCGTAGGCCAATTACATGGTTGCTCATGGGACTATCAAAAAAATCCAAAGCAATGCAAAAGAATGAAAATAACATTAAAAAGAAAGAAACACATAGGGCTTGCTCCATTACCTTGCAAAGAAGGAAAAACATAAGTTCAAGTATGAACAGTACAGAAGTCCAGCTTGTACAACGACCCTTAGATGATCTGGAAAAAGTGCATGCATACTTGGACTAATCCCATGATTGACCACGAGACAAACTCTAAAAATAACATCTCAAGAACTAAAAAAAGAAAAAAAAGAAAATATATAGCACCATGCACCTTTGCCTTGCAAAATATGGAATGCAATGTGGAAAACCAGAAGTTCAACCATTAATTAGAAAGAAGTCCAGCATCTACTGAAGATAGTGGATCATCAAAAATAACAAACCATCGACTGAAGTCAAGCATCTACTTACAGCACAGAAGTTCAGGTGCGAAAGTTCTAGCAGTCCAGCTTGTACAATAGAACAAAAATTGATTGAAACAACAACCCCGATTAAATTTGGTTCCCAGATTTAATCGTTTGGGTCAATTCCAACACGTCAAAAGCCATTTCGAACGTCATCATACTCCAGATAAAACATCCAAAAAAGATCTGCCATCAATCAGTGCGCTCGAACAACAAACCATGACGGGAGGCAGAAAGTGTAATCCGTAATTTCAGAATGAATGAGCCAGCCAAATCGACTTAACAAAACGGGGAGGATTCAACCGCCATTTTGAATGTCATAATGCTCCGGATAAATAAGAAAATGACCCCCATCATACTTTCCCTGGAACAAAAAACCACGGCGGGAGGCAGAAGATCCAATCGCCGGATTTCGATTTGTATGAGTTCGCATATTCAAATTAACAACACGGGCAGCATTTTGTCTCACTAATGCACACAAATCCACACCCAATTTGAACAGAAAACCTACAAATCTACAACAGCGGCCGAAACCAATCCCGCAGACGAAGAACAGAGGTGGCGGAACACCAAATCGAATTCGTTCGAAAATAACAACAAATCATGAAGTAAACTCGTACCTGAACCCAATTCTCATCCTATTAGGGATCCTAGAACATCCAGTACATGCAAAACACTTGTGACAGACCCATGTTCATCACCACCCGAGAGAAAATCCACCAACGAGCTAGATTCCTAATCAAAACAAGCATTTAGATTCTAAAAACCGTGTAAACATTACACTTACATCGCCAACAACACCAACGATCAGAAAAACTCGCGGTAGAAGCCACAGTTGAGAAGATAGCCCGAAGGTCGGGTTCGTACAGAGGGAAGGTCAGGCGCGTTACTCAGGCTGTTCAGGTTCTGATCAGAATATTATTCTGATCCCGTGATCAAAATAGTGTTTATATATATATATGAATGAATGAAACTCAACACAAATGATGGTAATAAAATAAAATTGTGAATATTGTTATTTACGCACTTCATATTGTTCGTCAGAGTAGCCCCGCTCATAGGTCGTGTGGCGGATGGACTCGCAAACGTAGTATCCACAGAAATCATTCCCTTGTTCCTGCCACAACCACTTTACAAGAAATAGAGGTCAATCAAACTGATAAGCAAGAATGCCAAATGGTATTGATAAAACTAGCGCTTGAATCACTAGGAGATGCGCGGAACATGCTACTATAGTACTTACTTTCGGATGTCTAAATTCCAGCTTCTTCGGCAGTCCTGGAGCTTTTTTGGTGAATTTTCTCCAAACCCTGCCAGACAAGGAAAACAATTACTTGATATCAGAAATGAACAAAGTTGCTGATATGGTGGATAATGATCGATTTAACTTACTTCTCGAGCATTTGAGTCATGTCCGCATAGTCGTGGGGATCTTTTCGTTTAGAGTCCAAGACAGTTACTACTCCCTGCTCAAGCTTAGTCTCTAGGATAATATAGTGGAACCTGCGCACGCATGCATAACTCATCAATTACATTACTATAACCTTAACTAATATATAAGGGAAACCGAATATGCACAAGACAGTAACACTCACTTGAAGTTGTAAGGAAAGAGTATTATATCTTTGTTTTCATCTATTACCAACGATCATAGCAAGTTGGCCTCGGTATCTGCGGCATGAAATTTAACCTCAGTTGCATCTATGAGATTTGTGTTAATGAACCCAATATCACCGATTTGTCTATTCTTCAATTCGACGATCATCAATCTACATAATATAGTGAGGATAATTATAAATACATGCAATGAAAGAGCTGAGCTATATAGAGAGACTTAATGACAGAAGTAGTACTACTTACAGACAGTAGCAGGTGACTCTTGCCTTATCGAGGGCCAATTGATTGAAAAACTAAAAGAACTCCTCAAATGGAACAGGCAACAGTTCAATTCCAGCGAGGTCATGCTCCTTTTTAACTCTCACATACAAAGTATTCCTCCCCCAGACTCTTTGCAGATTTTCAAGTACCAATCATGCAATCTTCGCATCATCATTGGTAGAGATGTTTCATCTTTGACGAGAGGCTTCCCGTACTCGTATCTTTGTATCTGCACCTCCAAGAAATCAAAATGTACATCATCGAGCAAGTAATCTCCAAGATTGCTATAACCGGGCACCATCCTTGGATCATTAGCGACGATGTCGCTAGGCACCTTGAGCGGGGGGCACGATTGCTTTGCTTGTTTTCCGAGCTGGGCAATTTGTTTCCCAGCTCGTCGTTCTTTCATCCTTTGATCACTGACAGTACTTCCCGACCGCTCCGCTTTGGCAAATGCCTTACCAATAATGCGCTCATAGTTGCCTTTCGGCGGAGACTTGGGTGGTTTTGTCAGGGCAGCCAGAGTGCGCTTCGCTTTCACCGGATCTACCTTCACCTCCGGAGGTGGATGTTTCTTTGCTTTCACCCCTTCAAAGAAGTTCCTCACTTCTTCTCGCGCGATCTCGGCGTTCTTCTCCGGGGTCCTCTCGTATGGTAACTTCTCTGGAGTCTTCAGAGAAGGACCGAATTTGTATGTCCTCCCGCCTCTGGTTGTACTGCTAGACGCCGGCAGAGCAGACGGAGCGACTGTCTTCTTTACTTGCTTACGAGGCGGAGGAGAAGGACTACAACGCGCCAGAGCAGCCCGAGCGGCGGCGGGTCTCTTCCGCCCTTGCTGACGAGGCAGAGAAGGAGGAGGCTGGCTGCTCGGGCGCGCCGGCGCAGGCGGAGAAGGAGGCGGAGTGCCGCCACGCACCGGAGAAGGAGTCGGCTGAGTGCCCTGATCGTCACTCGCAGGAGGAGGAGGCGGTTGAGGAGGCGGATTGCCCTGACTCGCCGGAGGAGGAGGAGGAGGCGGAGGCGTCCAGTTCGGAAGTTTGATGAGCTCCTTCCGCCATAGGCATGGAGTCTTCAGAGCAGAACCCAGCCGAGTCTCCCCTTCACCGGTAGGGTGGTCAAGCTGGAGGTCCTCAAATCCCTCCGTTATTTCATATACCATCACCCTACCATATCCTTCTGGAATCGGCCGGTAGTGAAAAGTTGCACCGGGTTTAGTAGGAAAAATAGAGCCAACAGCCGCCTTGACCTTCATATTAATCCATTGCGTCATAAGGTGGCAATTTTGAGACTCCGTGATAGCATCCACGGGATAGCTGGCAGGAGCCGTCAAGACATGCTCTGACTGAAGCAGCTCGGTGGAAGCGACACCGCTTCTCCGCTGAGATGGCGGGGTAGCTTCGGGGGAAGCTTCTGCAGTTCATTTGCTGCGATTTGCTTCTCGTTCCTCTATCGCTTGTACCCTAGCGTGCAGCGCCTGCAGTTGGGTCTGCTCCACTTTCTTTCTCCTCTCGTGGTATTTGTAACCGCCTGCGTCCGGAAACCCAGCTGTCCACGGAATGGATCCTAGTGTGCCTCGTGTCCGTCCAGGGTGCTCAGGATTCCCGAGGGCCATTGTGAGCTCGGCATTCTCTCTGTCTGGAACGAACGTCCCTTGCTGCGCTGCTTCGATATAGTGCTTAAGCCTCTTGACTGGTATTTCCATTTGCTCGTCCGTCCAAATGCACTTCCCTGATACAGGGTCCAAGGTTCCGCCAGCCCCGAAGAACCAAGTCCGGCAACGGTCTGGCCAGTTAATTGTCTCTGGTTCGATCCCTTTAGCAACCAGATCATTCTCAGTCTTGGCTCACTTAGGCCGGGCTACGAGGTAGCCACCTGACCCCGTGCGATGGTGATGCTTCTTCTTCGTAGCATTTTGCTTGTTTGTCACCGACATCTTCTTACTCTTTTCCGATGTCTTGTGGGCCACAAATGCGGACCAGTGATCTCTGATCTTCTCATATCTGCCCTTGAATTCTGGTGTCTCTTTTTTATCGACAAACTTATTTAGCTCATTCTTCCACCTCCTGAATAGGTCTGCCATCCTCTTAAGAGCAAAGGACTTGATTAATTGCTCTTTAACTGGATTCTCCGGATCATCCTCTGGCGGTAGGGTGAAATTTGACTTCAGCTCAGTCCAAAGATCATTTTTCTGCATATCATTGACATAAGACACCTCAGGGTCTTCTGTAGCCGGCTTTAACCATTACTGGATGCTGATCGGGATCTTGTCCCTAACTAGAACCCCGCACTGAGCAACAAATGCGTTCTTTGTCCGGATGGGTTCAATCGGTTGGCCGTCGGGCGCGATTGCTATGATCTCAAACCTTTCATCCGAGCTCAACTTTTTCTTCGGGCCTCGTCTCTTTACCGAAGTTGTGCTCGATCCGGAGGGCTAGAAAAAAGAACAAAGACTTAATTAATATGTGTACATACCAAAACAATGAATGCATCAATTAGCTAGTCAGCATAGGCTTAACTAATATATATACCTGGCTGGACTCGGTTCGATCACCGGAGCCGTCATCACGGTCTCCTTCTTGCACCGGCATTGGGTCACCGGAGCCGTCCTCACGGTCTCCTTCTTGCACCGGCATTGGGTCACCGGAGCCATCATAATCATAGCCAGCTGCTTCCAGACCATCGGTGTCGTTGAGAAACAACGAGCAGACGGCATCACTTGCTCGTGCAATTATGTCCCCCAACAACTCTTCTTGTACTTCGTCTCGGGCGGTATCCATAGTTTCTACAAATATTTACAACATGGCAATTATTATTCAAACATGACAGATGGATATATTAGTGGCAAACGTAGAACTAATATTAATTAGTGGCCTCGACGCTGCTTCTCTAGGGTTTGGGGTGGCCTCGACAACGCTTCAAGGGTTTGGGGTATATCGACAACGACGACATACGTACATGGGAAAATAATATTATCGGGGAGGGGGTATATCGACCCCCCCACGTGTTGAAGTTATCGGGACGGGGTAAATCGACCCCCCCCACGTGTTGAAGTTATCGGGAGTTTATATCGACACGACATACATACATGGGAAAATAATATTATCGGGGAGGGGGTATATCGACCCCCCGTCGTGTTGAAGTTATCGGGAGGGGGTATATCGACCACCACCCCCCCACGTGTCGAAGAAAACAAAAGAAGAAAAAAAGAGGAGAAGAAGAAAGGAATAGAGGAAAATAATATATTCTATTTTTCTTCTTCTCCTCTATTCCTTTCTTGTTCTCCTCTTTTTTCTTCTTCTTTTTTTTTCTTCGACACATGGGGGGGGTCGATATACCCCCTCCCCGATAATCTATCTTTTGCATATATATATACATATATATATACACACACACAGAGAGAGAGAACATATATACGTGTGGCTTGTGGGACGTGGATGTAGTGTCCGACATCGACGGCAACATGTATCTCACACCGACGATACTTGCTATTTAGGGTTTCCTCTACCGCTCGGCGACCCTCGACGACCCTCGTTCCCGATAAAAAAAAGAGGAAGAAGAAGAAAAAAGAGAGGAGAAGAACTCCTCTATTCTTTCTTCTCCTCTTTTTTTCTTCTTCCTCTTCTTTTTTTATCCTCTTCTTCCTCTCATGTTCGACGACCCTCGACCCCTCGGCGACCCTAGACCCCCTCTCGACCCTCGACCCCTCGGTGACCGTCGACCCCCTCTCGACCCTCGACCCCTCGGCGACCCTCGACCCCCTCTCGACCCTCGACCCCTTGGCGACCCTCGACCCCCTCTCGACCGCTTGACGATCCTAGAACTTTTTTTGTCCCCGATAACATTTTTTTCTCCGAGAGAGTTAGTGTTCCCGAGTGAACCGGAGGGGGACATTGGTCATATCGGATTCGTCATATTTTCTACGAATGTTCTATATACATACATCCATTGATATCATTCCATACATACATAGACATCTACATTAGATATGAACAAAAAAATATCAAAATTTACATATACATACACACATACATACATACATACATACACATGATCCCCCTCATTCATCATATCAAATTCATCATATCAATATTTTGCAAGGGGAAGGACGGAATGGGGAAGGATGGGGCGGTAGCTACCTCTCCCGGCAGGATCGGGGAGGAGGCACGGGCGGCCGGCGTCGGGGGCGACGGCGACGAGGACGGGCTCGGGGTTGGCGAGGGCGACGGCGGGGCGCACTCGGCGACGACGGCGAGGCAGAGCACGCTTGGGGGCGGCGGACGGGCTCGGGGGCGCAGGGGGTGCGGCATGGCACGCTCGGGGGTGGCGGACGGCAACAGCGTGGGTGGCGGACGGTGTCGGCGTGGGTTTGGGGTCGGGGCAGGGGCAACGGCGTGGGCGGCGACGGCGAGGCAACCTGGCGGCGATGAGCTCGGTGGCGCCGGGGGGAAATGGGCGATGTAAACTGAAACCGCTAAGTGGTGGGTATATATACATGAAGCATTGGTCTTGGTTCGTGCCACGAACCGGTACCAATGCCACCTAACCGGGACCAATGGCCTCTGCTTCCCGCCCTTTCGGCTGCCGAAGTGAGACCTTTGGTCCCGGTTGGTAGCACAAACCGGGACCATAGCCACCTATGGTCCCGGTTCGTGCTACCAACCGGGACCAAAGGTCTCACTTCGGCAGCCCAAAGGGCGGGAAGCAGAGGCCATTGGTCCCGGTTCGTCGCATGAACCGGGACCATAGGTAGGCATTCATACCGGTTTGTGCCACGAACCGGTACGAATGCCCCCCTATGGTCCCGGTTCGTGCGTCTAACCGGGACCAATGGCCTGCGCCGCGGTGCGGTGCGGTAGGATTTTTAGTCCCACCTCGCTAGCTGAAGAGCTCCCGCACCTGTTTATAAGCCCTGCTCTGTGTTCCCTTTCGAACTCCTCTGAACTACAGGCTTACGGGCCTAATGGGACACTACAATGCCTGTGGGCCTACTGGGCCTGCTGCGGGCCTGAATCCAGGCCCATGGTTGGGTTTCTAGTTGTATTCAGGCCGTGCTGGCCCAGTAGGTGGCATTTTTTTTTTCTTTTTTGCTATTTATTTTTTCATTTCTACTTAGATCTAAATACTTATAGTTTTTTAGTGATTTCTTTTTTCTTTTAGGTCACAAAAATTATAAACTTTTTGTTAGTGCCATTAGTTTTAAAATTTGAATAGTTTAAATTTGAATTTTTTAAAATTTGTGTGAATCATTAGTTTATGAATAACTTTACTATAAAAAATGATTTTTGAGTCATTCTTTTTCCTGCTATTTAATATTACTGTGTTTTATCATTATACTCAATTTGGTAATTTTAGTTAGTCATAACAAATATTATAGGCATTTTTTTCTTTTGTGCTATTTATTTTTTCATTTCTACTTACAACTAAATACTTATAGTTTTTTAGTGATTTCTTTTTTCTTTTAGGTCACAAAAATTATAAACTTTCTGTTAGTGCCATTAGTTTTAAAATTTGAATAGTTTAAATTTGAATATTTTAAAATTTGTGTGAATCACAAGTTTGTGATTAACTTTACTAAAAAAATGAACATAGATGCACCTATAGAGAAAATTCAACCTAAATTCATAATCAATTTCTATGAATTTCAGAGAAATTCATTATGAATTTAGGTCAAATTCCCTGTATAGGGGCATCTATTTTCACTTTGAGAGGAGCTCAACAAGGCAGAGAGGGACGGGCTTATAAACCGGTGTGGGCGCCCTTCAGTTGGCGAGGTGGGACTAAACTCTGAGCGCAATGAGGACCAACCCTTTAGTCCCGGTTTGTGGCACAAACTGGGACTAATGGTCATGGGCCAGGGGTGAGCCCTATTTTTTTCTACTTTTTTTGTTTTGTTTTCTGCATTTTTTTTGTTTTTGCTTCCTTTTTTAATTCTTTTTGCTTTTAGTTTTAGAAAAATTATAAACTTTCTGTTAGTGCCATTAGTTTTCAAATTTGAAAACACTTTTTTAGTTTTTTAGTTTTCTTTCTTGCTTTATTTATTTTATTTTGTTTCTACTTATAACAAAATACTTATTGTTGCTATTTTTATTTTATTTTTTCAGTTTTTTTGTTTTGTTTTCTGTATTATTTATTTTCTTTTGTTTCTTGCTTTATTTTTTAATTCTTTTTGCTTTTAGGTCAGCAAAATTATAAACTTTCTGTTAGTGCCATTAGTTTTAGAAAAATTATAAACTTTCTGTTAGTGCCATTAGTTTTCAAATTTGAATAGTTAAAATTTGAATTCTTTGAAATTTGTGTGAATCACAAGTTTGTGATTAACTTTACTAAAAAAAATGAACATAGATGCACCTATAGAGAAAATTCGACCTAAATTCATAGTTTTCAAATGAACTCTGAAAAAGTTGGCATAGCATACTCGTGTGTTACAAAGTTGGCATGGTATCATCATAATAGTTGCGGGAGAAAATCTTTGCTATGGGCTTGCTGGTTTCTAGGGTCACGTCCTACAGTCAACATGTGCTCTGATACCATCTTGTAGCGACCCGACCCGAATGGGTCAAGTCTCTGTGCTTAAGTGTCATCCCTGGATCGGTATGCTGACACACACAGTACTCGAAGGGTTTATAACAGAGGTAAATCACATGTATAAAGTAACGTAAATACTATTACCTCAATCCAAATAGCGGAAGCAACAAGGTTGTGGATTCCCATCAACACCAACGGCAAAGTTGAGTGTAGAAATCTTAACCCTAACGTATCACTTACTCGTCGTGAGAAACCTGCAACATGAGACGTTGCAGCCCGAAATGGGTCAGTACATTGAATGTACTGGCAAATTCACACCATAGAGAAAATGATGAACAATGGCTATCACTATATGCATATATGGCTGGTGGAAAAGCTCTATGGTTATAAGGTTTTTGCGTAAAGCCAATTTTTTTCTTACTGCAAAGGAATAAATTTATTTAACTATCATGGTGGTTGTTGAACATTGAGAATGGTTGACAGCATTCTCAATCCCAATTAAGTAACATCATTAAACCCAACAATATTCATTTAAAGTAACATGATGAGATCAACAGGATAATCCAAGAACTAGATACTCAAGATGTCCATGACCGGGGACACGGCTAATCATGATTAGTTTATACACTCTGCAGAGGTTTGCGCACTTTTCCCCACAAGACTCGATCGCCTCCGTTTGGTTTCTCGCACTACAGGATGTTTGAGAAACGGATGACCGAGACATAGTCTTTCAGAAGCGCTAGCACCTTACGATTGGGTAGACCGTATCACCTACAACCCCTACATCTGCTAGTCTACCACTATAAGAGTTCGCACAACTTAGTCAACTATGCCAGAGCCCATAATGGCTTGTGGCTGCACACAGAAGTTTCTAGTATGAATAATCTCATGATCCCTTTGAGCCTGGGTGGCGGTCCAAAAGAAAACAGGCAAGTCCTGGATACCCCAGGTGCCTCAATCCACCCAGATGTGTGTTAGGTTGCCACCTTAGATAAACCTTTAATTATAAATCTCACATCTGTCATGGATATCACTCACCCAATCCACGTCTACTAGCATAGCATGGCATAATAAGCAAACGTAGAAGTAACTCCCAAGGGTTTGATAATAAACAGGTAATAGGTACTACCTCATCTACTTCCCATCCCACAATTTAATTAGATCCTAATCATGCAATGTGTGAGGATTGATCTAATGCAATAAAACTGGGTAGTAGAAAAGGTATGATCAAAGTGTGAACTTGCCTGCAATGTTGATGAAGATGATTCGCACTCAAAATCTTGACAGATCTACTCGTCACACTCCGGTCAATCTATCGTAAGCAAGCAATAGTAACCACACATAAGAATCACTCAAGAGATCAGAAAGAACGAAGAAGACGATTCAGAAACATCAAAACCAAGCAAATAACTCTTGCAACATAAAACAATTTCTAACAGTACCAAAACTATGTGAATTTGGCCTTATTAGAATGTTTAGGTCAAGAGCTTCGATTTGCAAAAAGAATCAACTCAAACGGAGCTACGAAACTCAAGTTATGAACAAACGAAGTTTGAATTCAAATCTGATCTAATTCAAATTTTAAAATTTTCAAAAACATGTTTGAGTTGGATTACTGGATAGAGGAGATCGTAACGAAGACGTGGGCGTTGGTTTCATCTAATTCCGACTAACGAGCAAAAAGTTATGAGCGTTTGAAAAACAGGGGCTAAACTGTAAAGAAAATCCTCACATATAGGTCCCTGGCCGAAATAAATAAGAAAAAGGAAAAATACTAAATAGCGAACATTCGCTACAGAAGTTTATATGACGAAAAACATTCGCTGCGAAGACTAAAACAATGAACGTTCACTACTTAACTAGGTTATTAAGAAAAACCGGTTTTAATCAAAAGAACCGAATCGAACCGGGCAACGGTTTTACCGGTTGGGGCGGTTTTTCAAATAAAAACCGGCGGCGGCGGTGTTCTCTGGCGGGCTAGGCGAGGCGGCTTTGGCGAGCGCGGCGGGGCAGGGTGGCGCAGGGCGGCGGCGGCAAGCAGCAGAGGCGGGGCGGCGCGCGGCGAGGCAGCAGAGGCGGCAGCGAGGCGAGGCGGCGCGCGGCGAGGCAGCAGAGGGGCGCGGCGCGGCGGCTCCGGCGTCCGGCGATGGCGGCGGTTGTGGCGGCGAGAGGTAGGGAGGAGAGGGAGGTGGGGTCCTGGGCTCCGGTATTTAAGGGCGGAGGGGAGGCGCGGCACCGACTTGGGGAAGGGGCAGGAGGAGGAGTCCTCCTCGGCCACGACGGCGACGGCGGCGTACGCCGGCCGGTTTCCTGCTCGGGGAGAGAGACGGCGCGCTGGGCCACTGCTGGGCTGGGCCGGTTGGCCTGGCGCGGGGAGAGAGAGAGAGCAGTGCTGGGCTTCGGCCTGGCTCTGTTCGAAGAGAGTTTTTTTTAACATTTTTCACAGACAACAAAAATAACAAAAACAAAAAGGAAATCAAAATAGTATATAGGCATATAATATATCAAAATTTTCAGAAAAGGATTTTCTACGACATGAGCATTTTCCTAGCATTAAATAAAATACCCACAAATACTAATAATTCAAAGAGTGCTACTGGTCTATTAAAATCCAACAAAAATCATTTTAAAAAATACCAAAAATGATTTCAAATTAATTTTTCTCCAATTTTCTATTGTAGGGAATCATGTTACCCTATTTTCCATATATTTTATTTTTGGAGGAAAATAATTTGAATAAAACTCCAATAAATCCAAATTGAAAATTAATTCCAAAAGGACTTGAAATTGATCCTTTGAAACTCCCAACTCATATTTCATAATTTGAAGAAGTCATTTTATCTTCTCTCGTGAAAATCATTGAGTTGCATAAAGTTTCTGAATTTGGAAAATATTTCCCAATGGAATTCAAATATTTTTCAGACACCCTTTTCATTTTTAAATGGAAGAAGTCATATCATCTTCGCTCAAGGGTTTTTTCTTTGAAAAGAATTTGAATTCATGGAGATCAGAAAGCAAATATGAAAGTTTTGGGAAAGTCCTTTTATTCCCTCTCATTTAACTTTCATAAGTTTCGAATTCACTCACTTTCAGACAATCAATCAAACAATCAATCAAATCTATCTATTTATTATAACATTCCAAAATTTAGAATTTTGGGATGTTACAAACCTACCACCCTTAAAATGAATCTCGTCCTCAAGATTCGGAGAGGCTAGCAAGAAAAAGGTTAGGGTTTGGGGGTCTCCTCAAAATCCATCGATCGTCTCCGTGGTCTGGGGTGCTACCACCCTTAGAAGCATGGTTACGGTTCTATCAAAACTCATATACTTCATCCACATTCTTGACGGGGCCGGTCTTCTCAGATTCTCGGCAAATTCCTTCTCTGGACTCTTCCAGTAGTGGCATAACCTTTTCCTCAATTCTTCTGTCCTTTTATCTTTGGTAAGGTTCTGCCGGGATTGGGTCTCCTTAGCTGACGGGTCTGGCGCCAAAACTAAACAACTATCGATATCTCATGGTGGTCAACAATTTGTGGTTTCTCCTGCAGGAAATGGGTCTGGTTGATCCTCACCGTATAACCTACGGTTGGCAATAGCTGCCGTGTACAAGGGGAAAAATTGCTATACCATTCTAGGGTTTAAACAAGGTTTTGATCGTCGTCTCTCCACTATAGGTAAGTCACTCAGATTTACCATCCCATATAGCAAGGCGAATAATAAGAGTAAGTCGGTATGGTGATCAATCCACCCCGCACACAAATCATTACCATGTATACAGTTTAGAGAATCTCGCATTGTAACACTCAGTCATCCTCACAAGCATTGCAGAATTTCTCTTGTCGACGAACGAAGTTCGGATATATCCATAGATTCTGCAAGCCAGACAAACATCTATCGTTCCTTCACAACTCTCAGGTTTTGCGTAAACTCCTATAAAATCGTCTGTCGACAAAGGTATATCCACTTCCAGGGTTTTTCCTTCAGCAAGAATGTGCTTGCTTCTTGGCAGGTCCTGGGGCCTGTGGGTTATGGCCCATCTCATCACTTGTAGTCCTTGAACTTATCATCGGGCAACTGATCATTGTTCCAACTTCCAACTTCCTAGTATTCTTAAATCCATCCAATTGTATTGTCTTCCTTCCTTATATTGGCACCACTCTAGGACATGATTACTCAGACTCATCATGGAGTTTCCATTGATCCATATTTCTGACATCATACCTCCTTTATATCCATTAGTAATTTATCTCCCCATCCTCGTGGGTTATCCCACATACCGAGATATAAACTTATACTTATGGAGTCTGTATTCCACTTCGTGGAACATCATTGTCCTTTCCAGGGTCAAGCATCCTTACAGGGGAATATTGGCCATCTCTGCATGGCACTTCTTCAACTGGGAAACGTGAAACACATCTTGAACTCCTGACAGTCCTTCGGGTAACTCAAACTTGTAGGCCACTTCTCTCATACGCTCCAAAACTCGGTATGGTCCTACAAATCTCGGGGCTAACTTTACCTTAACTCCAATTCGTTTAACTCCTCGCAGAGGGAACACATGAAGACATGCTCGGTCTCCAATTTCATAGACTACCTCCTTGAGTTTTTTTGAGTCTACATAACTCTTCTGCCTGGACTGAGCTACCTTCAGTCTATCTCGAATCAACTTAACATTCTCTTCTGACTCCTTGATCACATTTGGTCCAAACAACTGACAGTCTCCAACTTCATCCCACACACTCTTGGGGTATCGCACATATCCAGACAAAACTCATATTCATTTTGTCCGAAATCCACTCAGTGGAGTATCCTTATCTTTTCCAAGAGTCAAGGGTTCTTTACAGGGTACTACCACCCTTAAAATGCACAAATCTTCCATAGACCATATTTCTCTTATCCTCAAAAATGGTCAAAATCCTTCTTCATAGAGTAAAACTCATAAAATCCATATCAGTACCAACGATGCAACTTTATTCACTCTCAATTAATTACAATCTCTCGCTTTTCCATTACATGTCTCAACTCAACACCTCAAGAAAATGTTCCCACTTCTACTACTCCATTACTTTTGTTGCAAACTCAACTACCTAGCACAAGTTTCCTTCTCCTTGGGGCATTCTCTGGCAAAGTGCCCTGCTCCATTACCACTAAAACATATTACTTCTGACAAGTATCGAGGTTTCCTTTTTGGGCAATTGTTGAGGTAGTGCCCTGACTCCTTGCACTTATAACAAGTGACATGACTCAGATCCTTCCTGAAATCCAATCTACTTCTCTTTCTGGACTTTTCCATTCCCATCAGAGCTTCTATTTCCAGTGGGTCATACTCTACTTCCTTTGTCGGGAATTTTACTAAATCCCCATTCAAACAATTCTGGGAGATGTGTCCTTCTTCTCCACATGAATAGCATGACTTGGTGCAGGGTTTAATTGGTTCTTCTTTGGGTGTGTCCTCCACATCTTCCTTCATCACAAGTTCTTCTAAACTTTCCATAAGGGCTCCTTTCATTACTTCTTTCTTCCGCTGGATGGTTCTTTGTACCATGGGGTAAATGTGACACTGAGCAGGGTAGTGGGTAGTCCCTTCACACAAGAAACAAGTGATCTGCCTAGTTGGGCATTCTTCAGCTGGGTGACTTCCTTCACAATTAGGGCATTCATCCTTGTGTTCTTTATGGGTGTGTCCTATTTCTCCACAAAGCTTGCATGCATAAGTTTTCTTCATATCCTTTCCATAAGGCTTCAATTTCTTGGACACAAACTGAGACTTTAGCAAGGTCAACTTAAATTCTTTCCAAGTGGTTACTCCTTGCCATCCATTGATGGTTTGATACATCCTCCTCCAAGTAGCAGCACCTCTTTCAAAGCATTGAAGAGCATGCTGGGCCATATCTTTTCCGACTATAGGGTTGTTCTCCATATGATCCTCCATGTTTTGAATCCATCGGTCTGTCTCCAATTGACTCATCTGTCCCGAAAATACAAGCTCATCTCCATTCATCCTCTATTAGGTCCATGGGTTTTGGGTGAGATAAGAGAGATCAAGAGAGAGGGATGCACACAATACAAACAATGGTTTTGAAAAGACAGATTTTATTTGTGGCCGTCGGGAAAACATCAAACAAATGACAGCTCACAAAAGTTGCATCTAACGTAGGTATATAACAGGGGTTTGGTCTTCTAAGGTCAATAAATCTTCAACGTCTCCAAACTCTTCAAGCCTTGTTTATGTCTCCAATGGCTTCTTCCGGTCATACTTGTCTTTCTCAAGTCCTTCTTGCCAGCTCATCTTTGTTGTCGCAAAGTCTATCGTGTCGTCCCTTAATATTTCTGGAGTTGCATTCCGAACTTCCGGGTTTCAACATCCTTGGCATGAACCATGATCAGACTGTCCTTCAGTTCCTGACGAATCTCCGGTATCTAGAGGTTTTGCTCCTCCAGCTTGGCTACTTCAGCTTCTTGCACCTAAATTCTTCACAAAATGCTTCCCTGTCAAAATACGGCTTCCTGGAGCTCCATCTTAAAATTCTTGATGTAGTACTCCAGATTCTGGTGATACACCAGCTAAGGTTAAAACTTCATCTTACTGTTAGGTGCTCCATCAACCTTCTACCATCCAATCCTTCCGAAGAAATGCATGCTTAGCTCAGCTCGGTGACCATAGTATCAGTGGCGATGACATCACGGATAACCGTGTTTCTGCCCTTGTCATTGCCATGAGCTATCTTCCATAGTTGATATCTCCTACCTTAGGGTTTTCTTGACAAAACTTTGAGTTCTCAATTCTCCATGTTCCGGTCTTTCTCCCATACACCTTGATCTCGGGTATTGACAACTTCCATAATCTGTTAAGTTCCATCAGGGTAGCCTTCCTAGGTCATACAAATCTGGGGATTCTTCAGAGCCTTCAAATTCTACTTGTCTTCGGTCCTCAACTGTTGTAGTTTCCATTTTTCAGATGCACGGAAAATACTCTTCATTCCGAAGTGGCTTTAGTTGTCCAATATCTTGTACTTCTTGGAGTGGTCTCATCAGTGGAATCCTCGAGTGGTCAAAAAGGAAAAAGGGATATGGTGTCACTAAAAACGAATTTTTGAATAAGCTCAGAAGAGAAGAGAGGTAAAAGATCTTTTTGAAAGGGAAAGTTGTAGAGAAAAATCTTTGCTATGGGCTTGCTGGTTTCTAGGGTCACGTCCTACAGTCAACATGTGCTCTGATACCATCTTGTAGCGACCCGACCCGAATGGGTCAAGTCTCTGTGCTTAAGTGTCATCCCTGGATCGGTATGCTGACACACACAGTACTCGAAGGGTTTATAACAGAGGTAAATCACATGTATAAAGTAACGTAAATACTATTACCTCAATCCAAATAGCGGAAGCAACAAGGTTGTGGATTCCCATCAACACCAACGGCAAAGTTGAGTGTAGAAATCTTAACCCTAACGTATCACTTACTCGTCGTGAGAAACCTGCAACATGAGACGTTGCAGCCCGAAATGGGTCAGTACATTGAATGTACTGGCAAATTCACACCATAGAGAAAATGATGAACAATGGCTATCACTATATGCATATATGGCTGGTGGAAAAGCTCTATGGTTATAAGGTTTTTGCGTAAAGCCAATTTTTTTCCTACTGCAAAGGAATAAATTTATTTAACTATCATGGTGGTTGTTGAACATTGAGAATGGTTGACAACATTCTCAATCCCAATTAAGTAACATCATTAAACCCAACAATATTCATTTAAAGTAACATGATGAGATCAACAGGATAATCCAAGAACTAGATACTCAAGATGTCCATGACCGGGGACACGGCTAATCATGATTAGTTTATACACTCTGCAGAGGTTTGCGCACTTTTCCCCACAAGACTCGATTGCCTCCGTTTGGTTTCTCGCACTACAGGGTGTTTGAGAAACGGATGACCGAGACATAGTCTTTCAGAAGCGCTAGCACCTTACGATTGGGTAGACCGTACCACCTACAACCCCTACATCTGCTAGTCTACCACTGTAATAGTTCGCACCACTTAGTCAACTATGCAGAGCCCATAATGGCTTGTGGCTGCACACGGAAGTTTCTAGTATGAATAATCTCATGATCCCTTTGAGCCTGGGTGGCGGTCCAAAAGAAAACAGGCAAGTCCTGGATACCCCAGGTGCCTCAATCCACCCAGATGTGTGTTAGGTTGCCACCTTAGATAAACCTTTAATTATAAATCTCACATCTGTCATGGATATCACTCACCCAATCCACGTCTACTAGCATAGCATGGCATAATAAGCAAACGTAGAAGTAACTCCCAAGGGTTTGATAATAAACAGGTAATAGGTACTACCTCATCTACTTCCCATCCCACAATTTAATTAGATCCTAATCATGCAATGTGTGAGGATTGATCTAATGCAATAAAACTGGGTAGTAGAAAAGGTATGATCAAAGTGTGAACTTGCCTGCAATGTTGATGAAGATGATTCGCACTCAAAATCTTGACAGATCTACTCGTCACACTCCGGTCAATCTATCATAAGCAAGCAATAGTAACCACACATAAGCAATCACTCAAGAGATCAGAAAGAACGAAGAAGACGATTCAGAAACATCAAAACCAAGCAAATAACTCTTGCAACATAAATCAATTTCTAACAGTACCAAAATTATGTGAATTTGGCCTTATTAGAATGTTTAGGTCAAGAGCTTCGATTTGCAAAAAGAATCAACTCAAACGGAGCTACGAAACTCAAGTTATGAACAAACGAAGTTTGAATTCAAATCTGATCTAATTCAAATTTTAAAATTTTCAAAAACATGTTTGAGTTGGATTACTGGATAGAGGAGATCGTAACGAAGACGTGGGCGTTGGTTTCATCTAATTCCGACTAACGAGCAAAAAGTTATGAGCGTTTGAAAAACAGGGGCTAAACTGTAAAGAAAATCCTCACATATAGGTCCCTGGCCGAAATAAATAAGAAAAAGGAAAAATACTAAATAGCGAACGTTCGCTACAGAAGTTTATATGACGAAAAACGTTCGCTGCGAAGACTAAAACAATGAACGTTCACTACTTAACTAGGTTATTAAGGAAAACCGGTTTTAATCAAAAGAACCGAATCGAACCGGGCAACGGTTTTACCGGTCGGGGCGGTTTTTCAAAAAAAACCGGCGGCAGCGGTGTTCTCCGGCGGGCGAGGCAAGGCGGCTCCGGCGAGCGCGGCGGGGCAGGGTGGCGCGGGGCGGCGGCGGCGAGCAGCAGAGGCGGGGCGGCGCGCGGCAAGGCAGCAGAGGCGGCAGCGAGGCGAGGCGGCGCGCGGCGAGGAAGCAGAGGGGCGCGGCGCGGCGGCTCCGGCGTCCGGCGATGGCGGCGGTTGTGGCGGCGAGAGGCGGGGAGGAGAGGGAGGCGGGGTCCTGGGCTCCGGTATTTAAGGGCGGAGGGGAGGCGCGGCACCGACCTGGGGAAGGGGCAGGAGGAGGAGTCCTCCTCGGCCACGACGGCGACGGCGGCGTACGCCGGCCGGTTTCCTGCTCGGGGAGAGAGACGGCGCGCTGGGCCGCTGCTGGGCTGGGCCGGCTGGCCTGGCGCGGGGAGAGAGAGAGAGCAGTGCTGGGCTTCGGCCTGGCACTGTTCGAAGAGAGTTTTTTTTTAATATTTTTCACAGATAACAAAAATAACAAAAACAAAAAGGAAATCAAAATAGTATATAGGCATATAATATATCAAAATTTTCAGAAAAAGATTTTCTACGAGATGAGCATTTTCCTAGCATTAAATAAAATACCCACAAATACTAATAATTCAAAGAGTGCTACTGGTCTATTAAAATCCAACAAAAATCATTTTAAAAAATACCAAAAATGATTTCAAATTAATTTTTCTCTAATTTTCTATTGTAGGGAATCATGTTACCCTATTTTCCATATATTTTATTTTTGGAGGAAAATAATTTGAATAAAACTCCAATAAATCCAAATTGAAAATTAATTCCATAAGGACTTGAAATTGATCCTTTGAAACTCCCAACTCATATTTCATAATTTGAAGAAGTCATTTTATCTTCTCTCGTGAAAATCATTGAGTTGCATAAAGTTTCTGAATTTGGAAAATATTTCCCAATGGAATTCAAATATTTTTCAGACACCCTTTTCATTTTTAAATGGAAGAAGTCATATCATCTTCGCTCAAGGGTTTTGTCTTTGAAAATAATTTGAATTCATGGAGATCAGAAAGCAAATATGAAAGTTTTGGGAAAGTCCTTTTATTCCCTCTCATTTAACTTTCAAAAGTTTCGAATTCACTCACTTTCAGACAATCAATCAAACAATCAATCAAATCTATCTATTTATTATAACATTCCAAAATTTAGAATTTTGGGATGTTACAAATCGCAACCAAGGTAACAATTGATCCAACGGCATAATGATACCAAGCCTCGGTATGAATGGCATATTTTCTAATCTTTCTCATCTTCAAGCGCATTGCATCCATCTTGATCTTGTGATCATCGACGACATCCGCAACATGCAACTCCAATATCATCTTCTCCTCCTCAATTTTTTTATTTTTTCCTTCAAGAAATTGTTTTCTTCTTCAACTAAATTTAACCTCTCGACAATAGGGTCGGTTGGAATTTCCGGTTCACATACATCCTAGATAAATAAAATCTATGTCACGTTGGTCGGCATAATTTTCATAAGCAATAAATGAACCAATAGTTATAAAGATAATATATATACCACATCCGAATCATAGACAGGATGAGGGCCGACGGGGGCGGATACCAAAACCATCGCACTATATAAGATGAAATAATAAAAGTAAGAAAATAATACAAGTATCTATGTAAACATACAAGTAAGAATATTTTTTCCTTTCAGAAAGAAGATAAGAACAAGAGGCTCACCACGGTGGTGCCGACGATGAGCTTGGCGTGGGTGATCGACGGCGGTGAAGACGGGGACGGGGCGTGACGGACCGCTAAACCTAGACAAATATTGAGGAAAATAGAGCTTGGAGGTCGAGCTTGGAGAGGAGAAAGCTTAAGTAGTGTGGCTCGGGCATTCCATCGAACACCTTGTGTGCATAGGAGGTGAGCTAGAGCATCACCAAGCCCTGTCCCCCTCGGCCAGAAAAAACAGAGCAGTGTGCTCTGCTCTTACGCGAGGGGGTATATATAGGCACCTCATTGGTCCCGGTTGGTGGCATGAACCGGGACTAAAGGGGAGCCTTTGGTCCCGGTTCAAGCCACCAACCGGGACCAATGGTGGTGGGCCAGGAGCGAGGCCCATTGGTCCCGGTTCGTCCCACCAACCGGGACCAAAAGGTCCAGACGAACCGGGACCAATGGCCCACATGGCCCGGCCGGCCCCCTGGGATCACGAACCGGGTCCAATGCCCCCATTGGTCCCGGTTCTGGACTGAACCGGGACTAATGGGCTGACCCGGCCTGGGCCTTTGCCCCCTTTTCTACTAGTGGTGTTCGCTTTCGGTGGGGGATCATGGTTGCTCGATAGTGGAGCTACAAATCATATGACCGGAAGTAAGGACTTGGTGGTGGACGTGCACAAGATTCCATCTATGCCCACCAATGTCGAGTGGGGTGATGCCTCATCTTCTAAGGTATTGGGACTTGGCAAGGTTGTCATCTCTCATGATCTCACGATCGAGAAGGTCATGCTTGTTGAGTCCCTTGCATACAATTTACTTTCCGTTCGTCAACTTGCAATCATGGGCTTTGCCACTTTCTTTGATATTTATACCGTGGCCCCCTTGTGTAGCAAGACTCTTAAAGTAGCCTTTGTTGGGCATGTCGAGAACGGTCTATATGTGATTATCTTTTCGGAGCGACCCACTAAGACCGCAACGTGCCTAATGGCTAAAGTTGATGTGGGATGGTTTTGGCATCGCCGTTTAGCCCATGTCAATATGAGATCTTTGCAAAGTCTTCTCAAGGGGGACCATGTCCGTGGACTAACAAATGTTAGTTTTGCTAAAGATCATGCTTGCAGTGCTTGTATCAAAGGAAAGCTTCATGAGAAGGCTCACCCTCCCACGACTATCATTTACTCGAAGAGGCCTTTGGAGCTCCTTCACTTGGATCTCTTTGGGCCTCCATCCTTTGATAGTCTTGGGAGTAGGAAGTATTGCTTGGTGATTGCGGATGACTATTCAAGATATACTTGGGTGTATTTCTTCAAGAGGAAGAACGAGACCCAACAAACCATCATTGACTTTGCAAATGAAGCAGAACGTCAACATAATGCAAAGATCTTGACAATAAGAAGTGATAACGGCACCGAGTTCAAGAACTACACCTTGCATGAGTTTCTTAGTGATGAGGGGATCAAGCATCAATATTCCGCACCCTACACCCCTAAACAAAACGGTGTTGCGGAGAGGAAGAACCAGATGTTGATGGATGCGGCAAGGACCATGATGGCGAAGTTCAAGTCTCCATACAACTTTTGGGCTGAAGCCATCAACACCGCGTGTCATGCATCCAATCGGCTCTACCTCCGCAAGGGCTTGAACAAGACTCCATATGAGATACTCACCGGTAACAAGCCCAACCTCAAGTACTTTCGGGTGTTCGGGTGTAAGTGTTTCATTCTCAAGAAAGGTGTTCAGTTGTCTAAATTTGAGGCTAGAGCTTATGAGGGCATATTTGTTGGCTATGCTACAAACTCTCATGCTTACCGTGTCCTCAATAAATCCACGAGACTTATTGAGGAGACGTGTAATGTGGAGTTTGATGAGAATAAAGGCTCCCAAGTGGAGAAAAGTGGCACTTGTGATGTAGGTGATGAAATTCCTCCTCAAGCCATAAGAAGAATGGGTGTTGGTTTTATCCTACCCATTGAGGAACCCCTTGTGGCCGAAGGAGAAGGACAATGCTCCACTCAAGTGGAGCCATCACCAACCCAAGGCCCACACGCTTCCGAAGAACAAAGTGAAGGCCCTCATCCTCATGAACAAGACCAAGGGCAAGATCATGCTCAAGACGGTGTTGACACACCAAGTGATGCCCAAGGTCAAGTTCTCTCCTCCGAGCAAGTTCAAGATCAAGAACAAGCTCAAGACATCGCTCAAGATGATCAAGTGACCGCTCCTCAACTCACCACCGAGGAGGAATTGGAGCGTCGTGCCGCCAAGATTGCTTCCAAGCTCTCCACCAAGGGTCATGTCATGAAGAATGTACTTGGAAGCATTCAAAAGGGGGTAAGCACTAGTAAACAATTGGCAAACTATTGTGAACATCACACGTTTGTCTCTTATGTTGAACCCCAAAAGGTATATGAAGCACTCGAAGATCCGGATTGGCTTAATGCCATGCATGAAGAACTCAACAACTTCAAGTACAACAAGGTGTGGAGATTGGTGCCAAGGACAACGGGGAACCACAATGTCATTGGAACCAAGTGGATATTTAAGAACAAGCAAGATGCTCATGGGACCATCATTCGCAACAAGGCAAGATTGGTGGCACGAGGCTGCTCCCAAGTCGGGGGTGTCGACTACGAGGAAACCTTTGCTCCCGTTGCTCGCCTTGAATCCATTTGTTTATTGATTGCTTATGCTTCTCATCACAACTTTAAGTTACAACAAATGGATGTGAAGAGTGCTTTTCTTAATGGTCCTATTAATGAGTTGGTCTATGTCAAGCAACCCCCGGGTTCGAGGATCCCTACTTTCCCGATCATGTGTATCAACTCGATAAGGCACTCTATGGGCTTAAACAAGCCCCACGTGCGTGGTATGACCACCTTACCAAGTTGTTACAAGATCGTGGGTTTGAAGTTGGGCTAATCGACCCCACTCTTTTTACTAAGAAGGTCAAAGGGGAGTTGTTTGTATGCCAACTATATGTTGATGACATTATCTTTGGTTCCCCTAACAAAGCTTTCAATGAGGAATTCGCCGCTCTCATGACCTCAAAGTTCAAGATGTCTTCCATGGGAGAGTTGAAGTTCTTTCTGGGGTTCGAAGTGAAGCAAAGAAGAGAAGGAACCTTCATCAACCAAGCCAAATACACTCAAGACATGCTCAAGAGATTCAAGCTAAGTGATGTCAAGCCGGCTTCCACTCCAATGCCCACCAAGTGCCAACTTGACATCGATCCCAATGGTAAAGCGGTGGATCAAAAGGTATATCGCTCCATGATTGGATCCTTGATTTACCTTTGTGCATCTAGACCGGATATCATGTTGAGTGTGGGAATTTGTGCACGGTTTCAAGCCGCACCTAAGGAAAGTCACTTTGTGGCGGTCAAGCGAATCTTTCGATATTTGGCTCATACCCCAAACTTTGGCTTATCGTACCCAAGAGGAGCAAACTTCAAGCTTGTAGGGTATTCGGACTCCGATTGGGCGGGAGACAAAGTGGATAGGAAGTCCACTTCCGGAGGGTGCCAATTCCTTGGTTGCTCTTTGGTAAGTTGGTCTTCCAAAAAGCAAAGTTGTGTGTCTCTCTCGTCCACCGAAGCGGAGTATGTAGCGGCCGGTAGTTGTTGTGCACAACTCTTATGGATGAGGCAAACTTTAAAGGATTATGGTGTCATTTGTGAAAAAGTGCGTCTTTGGTGTGACAATGAAAGTGCCATCAAGATTTCTCTCAACCCGGTGCAACACTTCAAGACGAAGCATATTGAGATTCAGTATCACTTCATCCGGGATCACATTAGGCGAGGGGAGATTGAGCTCAACTACGTCAACACTCATGATAACCTTGCAGATATTTTCACGAAGCTGTTGGATGAAGCAAGATTTCGCGAGATAAGTCATGAGCTAAATATCATTGATTCGAGCAATGTTGCTTGAACCCTTGCACACCCCACCAGACTCATCTTGTTGTCTTGTTTAGATGCAGGCATGGACATAGGGGGAGTGTTGTTCTCTCAATGAACTCTTCCTCCCCCATTATGCATAAATTGATCAACTCTTCCACATTAGCCATTTTTGATGGTACTTGTGCTTCAAAGATGAGTTTTGGTCATGGGCCCAAGGATAGTTCTTCGCGGTGCCATACCAATTGACTCAAACATAGGTGGCTCCGGCCACCGCCCTCTCTTTGGAGAGGTTGTGTCTCGAGGTTGTTTCTTGTTGTCTCTTGCCTTTCTTTCTTTGTGTTGAGAGTGTTCTTGTGGTGTCTTGTTGGCTTGAAGATTCGGTGCGAAGACGTCTTTTTCTTGTTTGAAACGTGCAACTTCTTGAGCCCGCGTTACTACCGCGGCCAACCACAGTTCTACCGCGTATGGAGTGCACGGTACTACCGCACCTAGCGCGGCAGTAATTTTTTACTGCCGCCTCGGAGAGCGGTACTACTGCTCAGGTGCGGTACTTCCGCTCAGCGGTACTACTGCAATGAAGCGCGGTACTACCATGCTGACGAGTGTGTGGGGGGTTATGACTCGGGCAGGGGAGTTCCAACTCCCCATACACATTCACTTGTCTCTCTCCCCACCATCACTCTCTCTCTCTCTCGCTCAAGAACGGTGCCGGAGGTCCTCGCCGGATCTCCATCTCCAGCCACTCTCCTGGGATTCCGACCGATGCGATCGTTCCCCACCACTTCCTCTTGCCATGGAACAAGGTTTGTCCCCAAATCCCTCTCTTCCTTGGCTGTTCTTTCGCTTCTAGGTTTTTGGGGAGATGCATGTTGTTCTTGAGATTTTAGGCCAAATCTTTGCAAGAGTTGTATGTAGGAGAGTCATGTTGCATAGAAATTATACTTGATATATTGTCCCGTGGTAGATTTGATCAACCGTAGTACCGCCGTGGTTTCGCGGTTCTTCTCAGATTCAAAAGTGGTTCGGATCTGACGCGGTGCGGTACTACAGCGCCTCTTGTGCGGTACTACCGCTAGTCTGGTACTACCGCCCATCAGGTGCGGTACTACCGCACGTGCTGTGGCACTAAGCTCTTACTACCGCTCCAAGCCACAGTACTACCATGACCTCACACGATACTACCGCGACTAGGAGCGGTACTAAAATTTTAGTACCGCACGACCTGGCAGTACTACTGTTGGTGTCCAATCTCTCTCGTGACAATTACCACGTATGATTTCTACTTGTTTCTCTTGTTTTGCTAAGGTCTTTGCATTGATTCTTCTCGCTCTTTGTGTGTGCTTTCTCTTGTTTCTTAGGTGGTGGCTCTCGCCGTTCCAATCCCAGTCGTGACACTGGCTCCAAGCGACTGTGCAATCATCAAGATGAAGCACCAGAGGGCTCCGGTGCCCCCAAGTGCAATGTCAAGACCACCGCTAGAAAGAACAAGGAACCCGCTAAGGGCATGGACGAGATTCCCCTCGCTGAGTACATTGAACGCCGGAAGATCAACCCTTATGTGAATGCTCGTGCTATCCTCAGAGGTAGTGAATTGTTTTGGACCAAGCAGCAGACTCTCGTTTATCTGGATGTAATCAAGAACAAGCAAAATACCTACGTGGATGTCAAGTGGATAGACATGAATCACTTGAGGAAGGACAAATTTCGTGAGTACTTTGGAGAAGCTCTGGATTTGGTGGAGCAGTTCGGTATTGAACATGTGATCTCTTTCCACCTTGACTATGACCCTGAGCTTATCTGTCAGTTCTTTGCCTCAGTTTACTTTCACCCCGGGGTGGAGCGGAGGATGACCTGGATGACCAATGGCCGTCAGTTGAGTGCGACTTGGAAGGAGTTCATGGATCTGCTCCAAGTTCCTGATGACGGGCTCACCACACCCATTGGTGTTCGCCCCCATGCCAATCCTGAGTCTGCTAGCAAGAACAAGATACAACCGTTCTATGTTGAGAAGGTGCTTCCTAGTGGCAAGTCGACATGGGTGTTGAACTCCTTTCTGGATACATCTTCCGCAACTCTCTGTTCCCTCGCATTGGTGACAAGGACAAGGTTCATGCCTATCTGGTGGATATGATGCTCCTGTGCGAGGAGGCACGTGTGTCTCAGACTCAGCCACTTGATGTATCACACGTCTTGTGGTGTGAGCTTCGGTTTGCGGTGTTCACCCGCAAGGTACCTATAGATGGACCATACATGTTTCTGTTGATCTCCACGACTTGGGAGAAGTTGTACCCTAGTGATGAGTTCCTTTCTCCAAACTGGATTCGGCATGAGCCCATCAGTCTCCATGTCAAGCCCAACTGGGCCAACACTACTATTCGTGCTGAGGCGTCTGCTGCTAGGAGGGTTGTTGATGAGGAGGAGGCTGGAGCAGAGGATGTTGCTGAGGACCGTGCTGTTAGGTCTTCCCATCCTTCCTCTGAGCCCTCGTGGGCCAAGAAGTTGAAGGACAAGATGAAGACTCTTTTCTGCATGCAAGCAAAGGGGCAGTACAGGACTCACGTGGCATCCAAGGAGAGTCGCCGCCGCGACAAGAAGATTATGAGGGTCTTTGGAGAGGACGTCTCTGGCAGTTCTGAGGAGTTCATCACGCCAGAGGCTGCATGGATGGCGAAGCAAGGCTACAAGTGGACTGATTCTAAGGAGGACATCGAGGAGACCGTCCCCGCCGCCGAGTCTGACGAGGAGCACGAGGAGTGTTGGGATGATTTCTCTGCCTGAGGCACCCCTTGAGTGTAGGTGTCCTCTCTGCCTTTTTGGCGTCTCGATGCCAAAGGGGGAGAGAGTGTAGGGATTTGCGTGCTTGCGAGTCGTGTGTCATGGTTGGTGTGTTCGTTTTGTCGTTTGGACCTCGTTTGCTTTGGTTTGGTTTGTGCCGTTAAGACTTATCCTTCATATGGTGTAAGACATATGCACTCTATCCTATCTTAGTGAGCTTATGATTATGCTACTTATATGCACTCTATCCTATCTTAGTGAGCCTATGATTGTGCTACTTATGTTATGCTCATATTTGCTATCTTGTCTAGTGTTAGCATTACTATTGCAAGATATGCCTTGTCTCTAAAATATAGGGGGAGTTTTGATCCTAGTATGTGTGTCGTGCAGTCCAAAGCACCCATCTAGTTTGCACACATCTAGGGGAGCCCATCTATATTCTAGAGAGGAGGGGTTTGCATTTGCTCAATATTATTTCCCTTTGTGAAAATCCCGTATTGTCATCAATCCACCAAAAAGGGGGAGATTGTAAGGGCATATTTATCCCTAAGGTGTTTTGGTGATTGATGACAATGCTTTTGCGGACTAATTGTGTGCCTTGAGTTTCCCAAACGTTTCATCGCTAGGCACAAGACGGTTTGGTGCCCCTCGAAGACTATTGAAGACGGCATTTTTCTACGTTTCTTTTTGGTGGATTTGAGTCGTAGGAAAGCCGTACTATTAAGAGGGGGTCCGCGTCGAAAAGGTTTGGGTGGAATCATCACGTACACGTTTTCATCCTTGTCTCCTCCTTTCCCTTTCTCATTGGAGCATCCTCCGTTTATCCTCTTTGCTTTGTCCTGGTTGCTGATGATGGGCTTGCGGTAGTACTGCTCCCTGGAGTAGTAGTACCGCAGGCACCTGCGGTTGAAAGTACAACTATCCCTGGGTGGTTTTGGTAATTCCTAACAACATATAGCTCATTGAGCTAACATTATTCCAAGATTAATATTTCAGGAAAAGCTCAATGAATGGCATGGCATGGATGAGGAAAGTGGATCCCTCAAAATTCTAAGGATAAAAAGTTTGGCTCAAGCTTGAAGCTCAAGACTCTACATTTTATATTTTAGTGATCCAAGATCACATTGAGTCTATAGGAAAAGCCAATACTATCAAGGAGGGATGAGGTGTTGCTTAATGGCTTGCTTGCTCAAAATGCTTAGTGATATGCTCCAAAACCCTCAACTACCTTCCCACCTCCACATATGACCTAAACCAAAAGTCAAACTCGGCCCCACCGATTATTTCTATCCGGTGCCACCGAGTTTCAAATGTCATAGCCACTGCCACAAACCCTAGGCAAATCGGTCTCACCGATAGGGATCTCGGTCTCACCGAGATGGGATTGTAATCTCTCTGTTTCCCTTCGTAACATTTCGGTCCTACCGAGATGAGCGATCGGTCCCACCGAGATTGCAATGTAAACTCTATGTTTCCCTTTTGTAACATTTCGGTCTCACTGAGATGAGCGAATCTGTCCCACCGAGTTTACCTGACCAACTCTCTGGTTAGCTTATTACCAAAATCAGTCCCATCGAGTTTTTGTAATCGGTCACAGCGAGATTACGTTATGCCCTAACCCTAACCATATTGGTCCTACCGAGTTGCATCTCAGTCCACCGAAAATCCTAACGGTCACTAGGTTTGCTGAATCGGTCCGAACGAGTTTAACCATTCGGTCCCACCGAGTTTGGCAAATTGTGTGTAACGGTTAGATATTGTGTGGAGGCTATATATACCCCTCCACCCACTCTTCATTCGTGGAGAGAGCCATCAGAACATACCTACACTTCCAATACACATTTTCTGAGAGAGAACCACCTACACTTGTGTTGAGGTCAAGATATTCCATTCCAACCATATGAATCTTCATCTCTAGCCT
This sequence comes from Triticum urartu, assembly GCF_056163025.1. Lineage (NCBI taxonomy): Eukaryota > Viridiplantae > Streptophyta > Magnoliopsida > Poales > Poaceae > Triticum > Triticum urartu. Next base: position 32,225,502 of record NC_141877.1, read on the forward strand.
TCCCCAAGTTGCTTTCCACTCAAATCTTCTTTCCACCAAATCCAAATCCTGTGAGAGAGAGTTGAGTGCTGGGGAGACTATCATTTGAAGCACAAGAGCAAGGAGTTCATCATCAACACACCATTTGTTACTTTTTGGAGAGTGGTGTCTCCTAGATTGGCTAGGTGTCACTTGGGAGCCTCCGACAAGATTGTGGAGTTGAACCAAGGAGTCTGTAAGGGCAAGGAGATCGCCTACTTCGTGAAGATCTACCGCTAGTGAGGCAAGTCCTTCGTGGGCGACGGTGATGATGGAATAGACAAGGTTGCTTCTTCGTGGACCCTTCGTGGGTGGAGCCCTCCGTGGACTCGCGCAACTGTTACCCTCCGTGGGTTGAAGTCTCCATCAACATGGATGTACGATAGCACCACCTATCGGAACCACGACAAAAACATCCGTGTCTCCAATTGCGTTTGAATCCTCCAAACCCTTCCCTTTACATTCTTGCAAGTTGCATGCTTTACTTTCCGTTGCTCATATACTCTTTTGCATGCTTGCTTGAATTGTGTGGAGATTGCTTGACTTGTGCTAAGATAGCTAAAATCTGCCAAGAACTAAAATTGGGAAAAGGCTAGATTTTTATTTGGTCAAGTAGTCTAATAACCCCCCCCCCCTCTAGACATACTTTCGATCCTACAGCGGTAGTACAGTCCTTCGGCGCGGTAGTACCACAGGAGCCCACGGTAGTATCGCTCCTCCGGAGCCATAGTACCGTGGCCCCCAGGCCAAGTGCCGCTTCATCGCGGTAGTAGGGGTGGATATAATTTTTTACATCCGCACCTCCGCGGTAGTACCGCACCCCATGCGCGGTAGTACCGCGCGCGGCCTGGCTCAGCTGTCAGGCGGTAGTACCGCTCCTCAACGGTAGTACTGTGTCGGATTTTTGCATCATGTGTTTTCTAGCGGAAGTAGGCACGGAAGTATTTTTATTCATCCGCGCTCTTCCCAGGCTAGGAGTTTCCTGCCTTGCGGTAGTACCGCAAGGGGGAGCGGTAGTACCGCGCCTGCAGCAGTACCGCCCTCAGCCCTTGTGCTATAGGTCTGCCCTAGCTCCTGCTGCTGCTGCGGTAGTACCACGGTCCCTCACGGTAGTGCCGCATGGCCTTGCGGTAGTACCGCTGGTCAGGGGCAGAAATGCCGCATGGCCTTACGGTAGTACCGCTGGTCAGGGGCGGTAGTACCGCATGTCGCGGGCTGGTTAGGTGGATAACGGTTGGATTTTGTCCACAGCTATATAAGGGGTGTCTTCTTCCTCTAGTTGACTACCTCTTCCAACCCTAAGCTCCATTGTTGCTCCAAGATCCATTTTCGCCCGATCTCACTCCCTAGCCAATCAAACTTGTTGATTTTCTCGGGAGTGGTTGAGAAGGCCCCGATCTACACTTCCACCAAGAGAAATTTGATTCCCCCCACTAATCCCTTGCGGATCTTGTTACTCTTGGGTGTTTGAGCACCCTAGACGGTTCAGGTCACCGCGGAGCCATAGTCCACTGTGGTGAAGCTTCGTGGTGTCATTGGGAGCCTCCAATTAAGTTGTGGAGATTGCCCCAACCTTGTTTGTAAAGGTTCGGTTGCTGCCTCCAAGGGCACCAATAGTGGAATCACGACATCTCGCATTGTGTGAGGGTGTGAGGAGAATATGGTGGCCCTAGTGTCTTCTTGGGGAGCATTGTGCCTCCACACTGCTCCAACGGAGACGTACTTCTCTTCAAAGGGAAGGAACTTCGGTAACACATCCTCGTCTCCACCCGCTCCACTCTTGGTTATCTCGTGCCTTTACTTGTGCAAGCTTATTTGTGATATATATCTTGCTTGCTTGTGTACTTATCATTGTTGCATCATATAGGTTGCTCACTTAGTTGCACATCTAGACAACCTACTTTGATGCAAAGTTTAAATTGTTAAAGAAAAGCTAAAAATTGTTAGTTGCCTATTCACCCCCCCCCCCTCTAGTCAACTATATCGACCCTTTCAGCTCTTGATGTCGATTATTTGAAACTTAGATCTATTCCACCTAAGCATGATATCAATGAGTCTTGCAAAGCCATGAGAATTTCCATTGATGTGTGCAAAGAAAGAACCGCTAGGATGCGCGCTAGGAAAGATGCCTTGATAAGAGCGTGTTCTTCTAGTTCCTATGAAAATAAAGATGACGATCTAAAAGTTATTGATGTGTTCCCTATTAAATCTTTGTTTTGCAATATTAATTTGATAATTATGTGACTGAATATGATCCACCTTTACCTAGAAGGCGTTCCAAGAATTCGGAATTTGTTGATCTTGATGCTAAAATTGATTAAAGTGGGATTGAAGAAATTAAAACCCTAGATGTTGCTAAACCCACTACTATAGATTTCAAGGAATTTAACTATGAAAATTGCTCTTTGATTTATTGTATTTCCTTGTTGCAATCCGTGCTAAATTCTCTTCACGCTTATAGTCAAAATAAAGCGTTTACTAAACATATCGTTGATGCCTTGATGCAATATTAGGAAGAAAAACTTGAATTGGAAGTTTCTATCCCTAGAAAACTTTATGATGAGTGGGAACAAACTATTAAAATTAAAATTAAATATCATGAATGCTATGCTTTATGTGATTTGGGTGCTAGTGTTTCCATGATTCCAAAGACTTTGTGTGATTTGTTAGGTTTCCGTGATTTTGATGATTGCTCTCTAAACTTGCACCTTGCGGATTCCACTATTAAGAAACATATGGGAAGAATTAATGATGTTCTTATTTTTGCAAATAGGAATTATGTGCCCATAGATTTTATTGTTCTTGACATAGATTGCAATCCTTCATGTCCTATTTTTCTTGGTAGACCTTTCCTCAGAACGATTGGTGCAATTATTGATATGAAGGAAGGAAATATTAGATTCCAATTTCCATTAAGGAAAGGCATGGAACACTTTACTATAAAGAAAATTAAATTACCTTATGAATCTATTATGAGAGCCACTTATGGATTGCCTACCAAAGATGGCAATACCTAGATCTATTCTTGCTTGTTATGCCTAGCTAGGGGCATTAAACGATAGCGCTTGTTGGGAGGCAACCCAATTTTATTTTTATTCCTTGCTTTTTGCTCCTGTTAAGTAATAAATAATTTATCTAGCCACTGTTTTGATTGTGTTTTTTGTGTTTAATTAGTGTTTGTGCCAAGTAGAACCGTTGGGAAGACTTGTGCAAAGTCTTGTTGAACTTGCTGTTAAAAACAGAAACTTTAGCGCTCACGAGAACTCCTGTCATTTTTATTTGGAAAGTGATATTTAGTTAATTATTTTTGAAGATGATTAATAGATAAATTCCTGACGTCCAGCAATTTAGTTTAGAATTTTTGGGGTTCCAGATCTTGCGCTAGCTACAGATTACTACAGACTGTTCTGTTTTTGACAGATTCTGTTTTTCGTGTGTCGTTTGCTTATTTTGATGAATCTATGGCTAGTAAAATAGTTTATAAACCATAGAGAAGTTGGAATACAGTAGATATAACACCAATATAAATAAATAATGATTTCATTACAGTACCTTGAAGTTGTCCTTTACTTTCTTTCGCTAACAGAGCTCACGAGATTTTCTACTTTAAGTTTTGTGTTGTGAAGTTTTCAAGTTTTGGGTAAAGATTTTATGGATTATGGTGAAGGAAATATTCCCTAGAGGAAATAATAAAGTTATTATTTATTTCCTTATAATCATGATAAATGTTTATTATTCATGCTAGAATTGTATTAACCGGAAACATAATACATGTGTGAATACATAGACAAACAAAGTGTCACTAGTATGCCTCTACTTGACTAGCTCGTTAATCAAAGATGGTTATGTTTCCTGACCATGAACAATGAGTTGTTATTTGATTAACGAGGTCACATCATTAGTTGAATGATCTGATTGACATGACCCATTCCATTAGCTTAGCACCCGATTGTTTAGTATGTTGCTATTGCTTTCTTCATGACTTATACATGTTCCTATGACTATGAGATTATGCAACTCCCGTTTGCCGGAGGAACACTTTGGGTGCTACCAAACGTCACAACGTAACTGGGTGATTATAAAGGAGCATTACAGGTGTCTCCAAAGGTAGATGTTGGGTTGGCGTATTTCGAGACTAAGATTTGTCACTCCGATTGTCGGAGAGGTATCTTTGGGCCCTCTCGGTAATACACATCACATAAGCCTTGCAAGCATTACAACTAATATGTTAGTTGCGAGATGATGTATTACGGAACGAGTAAAGAGACTTGCCGGTAACGAGATTGAACTAGGTATTGGATACCGACGATCAAATCTCGGACAAGTAACATACCGATGACAAAGGGAACAACGTATGTTGTTATGCGGTCTGACCGATAAAGATCTTCGTAGAATATGTAGGAGCCAATATGGGCATCCAGGTCCCGCTATTGGTTATTGACCGGAGACGTGTCTCGGTCATGTCTACATTGTTCTCGAACCCGTAGGGTCCGCACACTTAAGGTTACGATGACAGTTATATTATGAGTTTATGCATTTTGATGTACCGAAGGTTGTTCGGAATCACGGATGTGATCACGGACATGACGAGGAGTCTCGAAATGGTCGAGACGTAAAGATTGATATATTGGAAGCCTATGTTTGGATATCGGAAGTGTTCCGGGTGAAATCGGGATTTTACCGGGTTACCGGGAGGTTACCGGAACCCCCCGGGAGCCATATGGGCCTTCATGGGCCTTAGTGGAAAGGAGAAAGGGGCAGCCCAAGGTGGCTGCGCACCTCCCCCCTCCCCTAGTCGTATTAGGACTAGGAGAAGGTGGTCGGCCCCCCTCTCTCCCTTTCCCCCCTTGGGAATCCTAGTTGGAATAGGATTGGGGGGGGAGTCCTACTCCCGGAAGGAGTAGGACTCCTCCTGCGCCCTCCTCCTTGGCCGGCGCCCCCCTCCCCCTTGGCTCCTTTATATACTGAGGCAGAGGCACCCCAGAAACACACAAGTTGATCCACGTGATCTATTCCTTAGCCGTGTGCGGTGCCCCCTGCCACCATATTCCTCGATAATACTGTAGCGGAGTTTAGGCGAAGCCCTGCTGCTGTAGTTCATCAAGATCGTCACCACGCCGTCGTGCTGACGAAACTCTTCCCCGATACTTTGCTGGATCGGAGTCCGGGGATCGTCATCGAGCTGAACGTGTGCTCGAACTCGGAGGTGCCGTAGTTTCGGTGCTTGATCGGTTGGATCGTGAAGACGTACGACTACTTCCTCTACGTCGTGTCAGCGCTTCCGTAGTCGGTCTGCGTTGGGTACGTAGACAATACTCTCCCCTCTCGTTGCTATGCATCACATGATCTTGCGTGTGCGTAGGAAATTTTTTGAAATTACTACGAAACCCAACAGTGGCATCCGAGCCTAGGTTATTTATGTTGATGTTATATGCACGAGTAGAACACAAGTGAGTTGTGGACGATACAAGTCATACTGCCTACCAGCATGTCATACTTTGTTTCGGCGGCATTGTTGGACGAGACGACCCGGACCAACCTTACGCGTACGCTTACGCGAGACCGGTTCCCTCGACGTGCTTTGCACATAGATGGCTTGCGGGCGACTGTCTCTCCAACTTTAGTTGAACCGAGTGTGGCTATGCCCGGTCCTTGCGAAGGTTAAAACAGAGTCTATTTGAAAAACTATCGTTGTGGTTTTGATGCGTAGTGAGATTGGTTCTTACTTAAGCCCGTAGCAGCCACGTAAAACTTGCAACAACAAAGTAGAGGACGTCTAACTTGTTTTTGCAGGGCATGTTGTGATGTGATATGGTCAAGGCATGATGCTGAATTTTATTGTATGAGATGATCATGTTTTGTAACCGAGTTATCGGCAACTGGCAAGAGCCATATGGTTGTCGCTTTATTGTATGCAATGCAATCGCGATGCAATGCTTTACTTTATTACTAAACGGTAGTGATAGTCGTGGAAGCATAAGATTGGCGAGACGACAACGATGCTACGATGGAGATCAAGGTGTCGCGCCGGTGACGATGGTGATCATGACGGTGCTTCGGAGATGGAGATCACAAGCACAAGATGATGGCCATATCATATCACTTATATTGATTGCATGTGATGTTTATCTTTTTATGCATCTTATCTTGCTTTGATTGACAGTAGCATTATAAGATGATCTCTCACTAAATTATCAAGAAGTGTTCTCCCTGAGTATGCACCGTTGCCAAAGTTTGTCGTGCCCAGACACCACGTGATGATCGGGTGTGATAAGCTCTACGTCCATCTACAATGGGTGCAAGCCAGTTTTGCACAAGCAGAATACTCAGGTTAAACTTGACGAGCCTAGCATATGCAGATATGGCCTCGGAACACGGAGACAGAAAGGTCGAGCGTGAATCATATAGTAGATATGATCAACATAAACGATGTTCACCATTGAAAACTACTCCATCTCACGTGATGATCGGTTATGGTTTAGTTGATTTGGATCACGTAATCACTTAGAAGATTAGAGGGATGTCTATCTAAGTGGGAGTTCTTAAGTAATATGATTAATTGAACTTAAATTTATCATGAACTTAGTACCTGATAGTATCTTGCTTGTTTATGTTGATTGTAGATAGATGGCTCGTGTTGTTGTTCCGTTGAATTTTAATGCGTTCCTTGAGAAAGCAAAGTTGAAAGATGATGGTAGCAATTACACGGACTGGGTCCGTAACTTGAGGATTATCCTCATTGCTGCTCAAAAGAATTACGTCCTGGAAGCACCGCTGGGTGCCAGGCCTGCTGCTGGAGCAACACCAGATGTTATGAACGTCTGGCAGAGCAAAGCTGATGACTACTCGATAGTTCAGTGTGCCATGCTTTACGGCTTAGAATCGGGACTTCAACGACGTTTTGAACGTCATGGAGCATATGAGATGTTCCAGGAGTTGAAGTTAATATTTCAAGCAAATGCCCGGATTGAGAGATATGAAGTCTCCAATAAGTTCTATAGCTGCAAGATGGAGGAGAACAGTTCTGTCAGTGAGAATATACTCAAAATGTCTGGGTATAATAATCACTTGATTCAATTGGGAGTTAATCTTCCAGATGATTGCGTTATTGACAGAATTCTCCAATCACTGCCACCAAGCTACAAGAGCTTCGTGATGAACTATAATATGCAAGGGATGAACAAGACTATTCCCGAGCTCTTCGCAATGCTAAAAGCTGCGGAGGTAGAAATCAAGAAGGAGCATCAAGTGTTGATGGTTAACAAGACCACTAGTTTCAAGAATAAGGGAAAAGGGAAGAAGAAGGGGAACTTCAAGAAGAACGGCAAGCAAGTTGTTGCTCAGGAGAAGAAACCCAAGTCTGGACCTAAGCCTGAAACTGAGTGCTTCTACTGCAAGCAGACTGGTCACTAGAAGCGGAACTGCCCGAAGTATTTGGCGGATAAGAAGGATGGCAAGGTGAACAAAGGTATATGTGATATACATGTTATTGATGTGTACCTTACTAGAGCTCGCAGTAGCACCTGGGTATTTGATACTGGTTCTGTTGCTAATATTTGCAACTCGAAACAGGGACTACGGAATAAGCGGGCACTGGCAAAGGATGAGGTGACGACGCGCGTGGGAAACGGTTCCAAAGTCGATGTGATCGCGGTCGGCACGCTACCTCTACATCTACCTTCGGGATTAATATTAGACCTAAATAATTGTTATTTGGTGCCAGCGTTGAGTATGAACATTATATCTGGATCTTGTTTAATGCGAGACGGTTATTCATTTAAATCAGAGAATAATGGTTGTTCTATTTATATGAGTAATATCTTTTATGGTCATGCACCCTTGAAGAGTGGTCTATTTTTATTGAATCTCAATAGTAGTAATACACATATTCATAATGTTGAAGCCAAAAGATGCAGAGTTGATAATGAAAGTGCAACTTATTTGTGGCACTGTCGTTTAGGTCATATCGGTGTAAAGCGCATGAAGAAACTCCATACTGATGGACTTTTGGAACCACTTGATTATGAATCACTTGGTACTTGCGAACCGTGCCTCATGGGCAAGATGAATAAAACACCGTTCTCCGGTACTATGGAGAGAGCAACAGATTTGTTGGAAATCATACATACCGATGTATGTGGTCCGATGAATATTGAGGCTCGTGGCGGATATCATTATTTTCTCACCTTCACAGATGATTTAAGCAGATATGGATATATCTACTTAATGAAACATAAGTCTGAAACATTTGAAAAGTTCAAAGAATTTCAGAGTGAAGTTGAAAATCATCGTAACAAGAAAATAAAGTTTCTACGATCTGATCGTGGAGGAGAATATTTGAGTTACGAGTTTGGTGTACATTTGAAAAACTGTGGAATAGTTTCGCAACTCACGCCACCCGGAACACCACAGCGTAATGGTGTGTCCGAACGTCGTAATCGTACTTTACTAGATATGGTGCGATCTATGATGTCTCTTACTGATTTACCGCTATCGTTTTGGGGTTATGCTCTAGAGACGGCTGCATTCACGTTAAATAGGGCACCATCAAAATCCATTGAGACGACGCCTTATGAACTATGGTTTGGCAAGAAACCAAAGTTGTCGTTTCTTAAAGTTTGGGGCTGCGATGCTTATGTGAAAAAGCTTCAACCTGATAAGCTCAAACCCAAATCGGAGAAATGTGTCTTCATAGGATACCCAAAGGAAACTGTTGGGTACACCTTCTATCACAGATCCGAAGGCAAGACATTCGTTGCCAAGAATGTATCCTTTCTAGAGAAGGAGTTTCTCTCGAAAGAAGTGAGTGGGAGGAAAGTAGAACTTGACGAGGTAACTGTACCTGCTCCCTTACTAGAAAGTAGTACATCACAGAAAACAGTTTTAGTGACACCTACACCAGTTAGTGAGGAAGCCAATGATAATGATCATGAAACTTTAGATCAAGATACTACTGAACCTCGTAGATCAACCAGAGTAAGATCCGCACCAGAGAATCATGTTCTGGAAGTCATGCTACTAGATCATGATGAACCTACGAACTATGAAGAAGCGATGGTGAGCCCAGATTCCGCAAAGTGGCTTGAAGCCATGAAATCTGAGATGGGATCCATGTATGAGAACAAAGTATGGACTTTGGTTGACTTGCCCGATGATCGGCAAGCAATTGAGAATAAATGGATCTTTAAGAAGAAGACTGACGCTGATGGTAATGTTACTGTCTACAAAGCTCGACTTGTCGCAAAAGGTTTTCGGCAAGTTCAAGCGATTGACTACGATGAGACCTTCTCACCCGTAGCGATGCTTAAGTCCGTCCGAATCATGTTAGCGATTGCCGCATTTTATGATTATGAAATTTGGCAGATGGATGTCAAAACTGCATTCCTGAATGGATTTCTGGAAGAAGAGTTGTATATGATGCAACCGGAAGGTTTTGTCGATCCAAAGGGAGCTAACAAAGTGTGCAAGCTCCAGCGATCCATTTATGGACTGGTGCAAGCCTCTCGGAGTTGGAATAAACATTTTGATAGTGTGATCAAAGCATTTGGCTTTATACAGACTTTCGGAGAAGCCTGTATTTACAAGAAAGTGAGTGGGAGCTCTGTAGCATTTCTAATATTATATGTGGATGACATATTGCTGATTGGAAATGATATAGAATTTCTGGATAGCATAAAGGGATACTTGAATAAGAGTTTTTCTATGAAAGACCTCGGTGAAGCTGCTTACATATTAGGCATTAAGATCTATAGAGATAGATCAAGACGCTTAATTGGACTTTCACAAAGCACATACCTTGACAAAATTTTGAAGAAGTTCAAAATGGATCAAGCAAATAAAGGGTTCTTGCCTGTGTTACAAGGTGTGAAGTTGAGTAAGACTCAATGCCCGACCACTGCAGAAGATAGAGAGAATATGAAAGATGTTCCCTATGCATCAGCCATAGGATCTATCATGTATGCAATGCTGTGTACCAGACCTGATGTGTGCCTTGCTATAAGTTTAGCAGGGAGGTACCAAAGTAATCCAGGAGTGGATCACTGGACAGCGGTCAAGAACATCCTGAAATACCTGAAAAGGACTAAGGATATGTTTCTTGTATATGGAGGTGACAAAGAGCTCACCGTAAAAGGTTACGTTGATGCAAGCTTTGACACTGATCCGGACGATTATAAATCGCAAACCGGATACGTGTTTACATTAAACGGTGGAGCTGTCAGTTGGTGCAGTTCTAAACAAAGCGTCGTAGCGGGATCTACATGTGAAGCGGAGTACATAGCTGCTTCGGAAGCAGCGAACGAAGGAGTCTGGATGAAGGAGTTCATATCCGATCTAGGTGTCATACCTAATGCATCGGGTCCAATGAAAATCTTTTGTGACAATACTGGTGCAATTGCCTTGGCAAAGGAATCCAGATTTCACAAAAGGACCAAACACATCAAGAGACGCTTCAACTCCATCCGGGATCTAGTCCAGGTGGGAGACATAGAGATTTGCAAGATATATACGGATCTGAATGTTGCAGACCCGTTGACTAAGCCTCTTCCACTAGCAAAACATGATCAGCACCAAGGCTCCATGGGTGTTAGAATCATTACAGTGTAATCTAGATTATTGACTCTAGTGCAAGTGGGAGACTGAAGGAAATATGCCCTAGAGGCAATAATAAAGTTATTATTTATTTCCTTATAATCATGATAAATGTTTATTATTCATGCTAGAATTGTATTAACCGGAAACATAATACATGTGTGAATACATAGACAAACAAAGTGTCACTAGTATGCCTCTACTTGACTAGCTCGTTAATCAAAGATGGTTTTGTTTCCTGACCATGAACAATGAGTTGTTATTTGATTAACGAGGTCACATCATTAGTTGAATGATCTGATTGACATGACCCATTCCATTAGCTTAGCACCCGATTGTTTAGTATGTTGCTATTGCTTTCTTCATGACTTATACATGTTCCTATGACTATGAGATTATGCAACTCCCGTTTGCCGGAGGAACACTTTGGGTGCTACCAAACGTCACAACGTAACTGGGTGATTATAAAGGAGCATTACAGGTGTCTCCAAAGGTAGATGTTGGGTTGGCGTATTTCGAGACTAAGATTTGTCACTCCGATTGTCGGAGAGGTATCTCTGGGCCCTCTCGGTAATACACATCACATAAGCCTTGCAAGCATTACAACTAATATGTTAGTTGCGAGATGATGTATTACGGAACGAGTAAAGAGACTTGCCGGTAACGAGATTGAACTAGGTATTGGATACCGACGATCAAATCTCGGACAAGTAACATACCGATGACAAAGGGAACAACGTATGTTGTTATGCGGTCTGACCGATAAAGATCTTCGTAGAATATGTAGGAGCCAATATGGGCATCCAGGTCCCGCTATTGGTTATTGACCGGAGACGTGTCTCGGTCATGTCTACATTGTTCTCGAACCCGTAGGGTCCGCACGCTTAAGGTTACGATGACAGTTATATTATGAGTTTATGCATTTTGATGTACCGAAGGTTTCTCGGAGTCCCGGATGTGATCACGGACATGACGAGGAGTCTCGAAATGGTCGATACATAAAGATTGATATATTGGAAGCCTATGTTTGGATATCGGAAGTGTTCCGGGTGAAATCGGGATTTTACCGGGTTACCGGGAGGTTACCGGAACCCCCCGGGAGCCATATGGGCCTTCATGGGCCTTAGTGGAAAGGAGAAAGGGGCAGCCCAAGGTGGCTTCGCACCTCCCCCCTCCCCTAGTCCTATTAGGACTAGGAGAAGGTGGCCGGCCCCCCTCTCTCCCTTTCCCCCCTTGGGAATCCTAGTTGGAATAGGATTGGGGGGAGTCCTACTCCCGGAAGGAGTAGGACTCCTCCTGCGCCCTCCTCCTTGGCCGGCGCCCCCCTCCCCCTTGGCTCCTTTATATACTGAGGCAGAGGCACCCCAGAAACACACAAGTTGATCCACGTGATCTATTCCTTAGCCGTGTGCGGTGCCCCCTGCCACCATATTCCTCGATAATACTGTAGCGGAGTTTAGGCGAAGCCCTGCTGCTGTAGTTCATCAAGATCGTCACGACGCCGTCGTGCTGACGGAACTCTTCCCCGACACTTTGCTGGATCGGAGTCCGGGGATCATCGTCGAGCTGACGTGTGCTCGAACTCGGAGGTGCCGTAGTTTCGGTGCTTGATCGGTTGGATCGTGAAGACGTACGACTACTTCCTCTACGTCGTGTCAGCGCTTCTGTAGTCGGTCTGCGTTGGGTATGTAGACAATACTCTCCCCTCTCGTTGCTATGCATCACATGATCTTGCGTGTGCGTAGGAAATTTTTTGAAATTACTACGAAACCCAACATATGGAACAAGGAGTGGCAAGAGCCTAAGCTTGGGGATGCCCATGGCACCCCCAAGATAATCTAAGGACACCTAAAAGGCAAAGCTTGGGGATACCCCGGAAGGCATCCCCTCTTTCGTCTACTTCTATCGGTAACTTTACTTGGAGCTATATTTTTATTCGCCACATGATATGTGTTTTGCTTGGAGCGTCTTGTATTATTTGAGTCTTTGCTTTTTAGTTTACCACAATCATCATTCCTGTACACACCTTTTGAGAGAGCCATACATGATTTGGAATTTGTTAGAATACTCTATGTGCTTTGATGTCTACTACACAACCTTCTTCTTGTAGACGTTGTTGGGCCTCCAAGTGCAGAGGTTTGTAGGACAGTAGCAAATTTCCCTCAAGTGGATGACCTAAGGTTTATCAATCCGTAGGAGGCGTAGGATGAAGATGGTCTCTCTCAAGCAACCCTGCAATCAAATAACAAAGAGTCTCTTGTGTCCCCAACACACCCAATACAATGGTAAATTGTATAGGTGCACTAGTTCGGCGAAGAGATGGTGATACAAGTGCAATATGGATGGTAGATATGGGTATTTGTAATCTGAAATTATAAAAACAGCAAGGTAACTAATGATAAAAGTGAGCACAAACGGTATTGCAATGCGTTGAAACAAGGCCTAGGGTTCATACTTTCACTAGTGTAAGTTCCCTCAACAATACTAACATAATTGGATCAAATAACTATCCCTCAACATGCAACAAAGAGTCACTCCAAAGTCACTAATAGCGGAGAACGAACGAAGAGATTATGGTAGGGTACGAAAGCACCTCAAAGTTATTCTTTCCAATCAATCCGTTGGGCTATTCCTATAAGTGTCACAAATAGCCCTAGAGTTCGTACTAGAATAACACCTTAAGACACAAGTCAACCAAAACCCTAATGTCACCTAGATACTCCAATGTCACCTCCAGTATCCGTGGGTATGATTATACGATATGCGTCACACAATCTCAGATTCATCTATTCAACCAACACATAGGACCTCGAAGAGTGCCCCAAAGTTCCTACCAGAGAATCACGATGAAAATGTGTGCCAACCCCTATGCATAGGTTCATGGGCGGAACCCGCAAGTTGATCAACAAAACATACATCAAGTGAATCACGTGGTATCCCATTGTCACCACAGATACGCACGGCAAGACATACATCAAGTGTTCTCAAATCTTTAAAGACTCAATCCAATAAGATTACTTCAAGGGGAAAACTCAATCCATTACAAGAGAGTAGAGGGGGAGGAGAAACATAAGATCAACCTATAATAGCAAAGCTCATGATACATCAAGATCATGCCAAATCAAGAACACGAGAGAGAGAGAGAGAGAGAGAGATCAAACACATAGCTACTGGTACATACCCTCAGCCCCGAGGGAGAACTACTCCCTCCTCGTCATGGAGAGCACCGGGATGATGAAGATGGCCACCAGAGAGGGATAGCCCCCTCCGACAGGATGCCGGAACGGGTCTAGATTGGCTTTCGGTGGCTATGGAGGCTTCTGACGGCGGAACTCCCGATCTATTGTGCTCTCGGATGTTTTTAGGGTATATGGAGATATATAGGTGGAAGAAGTACGTTAGGGGGGCCACGAGAGGCCCACGAGGGTGGAGGGCGCGCCCCCTACCTCGTGGCCTCCTCGAGGCTTCCCTTACGTGTACTTAAAGTCTTCTTTCCTTCCAAAAATGGGTTCCGTGAAGTTTTAGGTCAATTGGACTCCGTTTGGTTTTCCTTTTCTTCGAAACCCTAAAACAAGGTAAAAACAGAAACTGGCACTGGGCTCTGGGTTAATAGGTTAGTCCAAAAAAATGATATAAAAGTGTATAATAAAGCCCATAAACATCCCAAATAGTAGATAATATAGCATGGAGCAATCAAAAATTATAGATACATTGGAGACGTATCAGCATCCCCAAGCTTAATTCCTGCTCGTCCTCAAGTAGGTAAATGATAAAAACAGAATTTTTGATGCGGAGTGCTACTTGGCATAATTTTAGTTTAATTCTTCTTAATTGTGGCATGAATGTACAGATCCAAAAGATTCAAGACAAAAGTTCATATTGGCATAAAAATAATAATACTTCAAGCATACTAACTAAGAAATTATGTCCTCTCGAAATAACATGGCCAAAGAAAGTTCATCCCTACAAAATCATATAGTTTGGTCATGCTCCATTTTCGTCACACAAGAATGCTCTCATCATGCACAACCCCGATGACAAGCCAAGCAATTGTTTCATACTTTAGTAATCTCAAACTCATAAACCTTCATGCAATACATGAGCGTGAGCCATGGACATAGCACTATGGGTGGAATAGAATATGATGATGGGGATTATGTGGAGAAGACAAAAAGGAGAAAGTCTCACATCAACGAGGCTAATCAATGAGCTATGGAGATGCCCATCGATTGATGTTAATGTAAGGAGTAGGGATTGCCATGCAACGGATGCACTAGAGCTATAAATGTATGAAAGCTCAACAAAAGAAACTAAGTGGGTGTGCATCCAACTTGCTTGCTCACGAAGACCTAGGGCACTTGAGGAGGCCCATTGTTGGAATATACAAGCCAAGTTCTATAATGAAAAATTCCCACTAGTATATGAAAGTGACAAAACAAGATACTCTCTATCATGAAGATTATGGTGCTACTTTGAAGCACAAGTGTGGCAAAGGATAGTAGCATTGTCCCTTCTTTCTTTTCCTCTCATTTTTTTGGGCCTTCTCCTTTTTTATGGCCTTTTTTTCTTCCCCCTTTTTTTGGGCCTTCTCTTTTTTATGGCCTTTCTCTTCTTTTCTTTTATTCCTCACTTGGGACAATGCTCTAGAAAATTATGATCATCAAACTTCTATTTATTTACAACTCAATGATTACAACTTGATACTAGAACAAAGATGACTCTATATGAATGCCTCCGGCGGTGTACCGGGATATGCAATGAATCAAGAGTGACATGTATGAAAGAATTATGAATGGTGGCTTTGCCACAAATACTATGTCAACTACATGATCATGCTAAGCAATATGACAATGATGAATGTGTCATGATAAATGGAATGGTGGAAAGTTGCATGGCAATATATCTTGGAATGGCTATGGAAATGCCATAATAGGTAGGTATGGTGGCTGTTTTGAGGAAGATATAAGGAGGTTTATGTGTGAAAGAGTGTATCATATCACGGGGTTTGGATGCACCGGCGAAGTTTGCACCAACTCTAAATGTGACAAAGGGCAATGCACGGTACCGAAGAGGCTAGCAAGGATGGAAGGGTGAGAGTGCGTATAATCCATGGACTCAACATTAGTCATAAAGAACTCACATACTTATTGCAAAAATTTACAAGTCATCAAAAACCTCGGCACTATGTGCATGCTCCTAGGGGGATAGATTGGTAGGAAAAGACCATCGCTCGTCCCCGACCGCCACTCATAAGGAGGACAATCACATAACACCTCATGTTTCAAATTTGTTACACAACGTTTACCATACGTGCATGCTACGGGACTTGCAAACTTCAACACAAGCATTTCTCAAATTTACAACTAATCAACTAGCACAAATTTGATATTATTACCTTCATATCTCAAAACAATCATCAAGCATCAAACTTCTCTTAGTATTCAATGCACTCATAATTTTTTTACTATTCTTGAATGCCTAACATATTAGGATTATTTAAGAAAATTACCATGCTATTTAAAACTTTCAAAATGATATAAGTGAAGCATGAGAGTTCATCTATTTCTATAATACCACCACCGTGCTCTAAAAAGTTATAAGTGAAGCACTAGAGCAACAACAAACTACTCCGGAAGATATAAGTGAAGATCAATGAGTAGTTGAATAATTATGCAACTATGTGAAGACTCTCTAACATTTAAGATTTTCAGATCTTGATATTTTATTCAAACAGCAATCAAAACTAAAGAAAATAAAATGATGCTCCAAGCAAAACACATATCATGTGGTAAATAAAAATATAGCTCCAAGTAAAGTTACCGATGAACGAAGACGAAAGAGGGGATGCCTTCCACGGCATCTCCAAGCTTAGGCTCTTGGCTATCCTTGAATATTACCTTGGGGTGCCTTGGGCATCCCCAAGCTTAGGCTCTTGCCACTCCTTATTCCATAGTTCATCGAATCTTTACCCAAAACTTGAAAACTTCACAACACAAAACTTAAAGTAGAAAACTCGTAAGCTCCGTTAGTATTAGAAAGTAAATCACCACTTCAAGGTACTGTAATGAACTCATTATTTATTTATATTGGTGTTAAACCTACTGTATTCCAACTTCTCTATGGTTTGTAAACTATTTTACTAGCCATAGATTCATCAAAATAAGTAAACAACACATGAAAAACAGAATCTGTCAAAAACAGAACAGTCTGTAGTAATCTGAATCAAACGTATACTTATGGAACTCACAAAATTCTCAAATACATTGCTGGACCTGAGGAATTTATCTATTAATCATCTGCAAAAAGAATTAACTAAATAGCACTCTCCAAATAAAAATGGCAGCAATTCTCGTGAGCGCTAAAGTTTCTGTTTTTTACAGCATGATCAACAAGACTTCTCCCAAGTCTTCCCAAAGGTTATACTTGGCACAAACACTAATTAAAAGCATAAAACCACATATAAACAGAGGATAGATAAATTATTTATTACTAAACAGGAGCAAAAAGCAAGGAACAAAAATAAAGTTGGGTTGCCTCCCAACAAGCGCTATCGTTTAACGCCTCTAGCTAGGCATGATGATTTCAATGATGCTCACATAAAAGATAAGAATTGAAACATAAAGAGAGCATCATGAAGATTATGACTAGCAAATTTAAGCCTAACATACTTCCTATGCATAGGGAATTTGTGAGCAAACAACTTATGGGAACAATAATCAACTAGCATAGGAAGGCAAAACAAACATAACTTTAAAACCTTAAGCACATAGAGAGGAAAACTTGATATTATTGCAATTCCTACAAGCATATATTCCTCCCTCATAATAATTTTCAGTAGCATCATGAATTAATTCAACAATATAACCAGCACCTAAAGCATTCTTTTCATGATCTACAAGCATATAAATTTTATTACTCTCCACATAAGCAAAATTCTTCTCATTCGGAATAGTGGGAGTATCGTAAGAAACTCGAATACTATAAATTGTTTCCATATTAAAAGAGTAATGTTCAGAAAAAGGGGAATCATAATCATGACAAGTTTTATAAATATAATCATAACTACTTTTTATAGCATATGTATCATCACAATAATCATCATAAGTAGGAGGCATGCTATCATCATTATAAATTTGCATATCAAAACTTGGGAGACTAAAAATATCATCTTCATTAATCATAGCTTCCCCAAGCTTGGGCCAAACATTAATTGCAGCAAATATATTCTCAAAAACATCATCTTCATCAAACATAGCATCCCCAAGCTTGGGTCTTTTCATATCATAAGCATAATCACTCTCATCATTAATAGTATGGATAGCACCAATAGTATAGCAATTATCATATTCTTCCAAGCAAGTGCCAAAAAGATTTTCAAGATCATAAGAAGTATCATTATCTTCCACAATTATATTTTCATGAGGCACAATAGTAATAGGAGCAGCATTATTTGGGTGAGATATCTTTTTACCTCTCTTCCTTTTTCTTTTCTTCTTCTTCTTCACCACATCATGTGTGGGTTCAATCTTCTTTTTGGAGCTCCTTATTAATGAGATTGGTTGAATAGGAAGCTCCTCCTCGTTACCTGATTCATCATAAGAAATAATAGGAGGATATTGGGAAGTCTCTTCCCTTTCATTAGTATTCTCTTCATATTCTATTTGTTTTCTTTCCTTTATGTAATTGGCAATATAAGGATTTTCAATACAATTCACCGCACAATACATATAAATTTCCTCTAGATCAAAACCAAGAAGTTTATAACGGGCAAATTCTGGAAGATGTTTAGTTATACATTTCATTTCTTCGTAGCCCATAAGCAAACTAAGGTCATTATAATGTGCAAGGGAAATCAAGTCATCACAATTTTGGACACAATTAGATCATGAAACAATTTGCATCGGATAGCTAAATGACCACTTTCATTGCAAAGTCCACAAGTACGGCCAAGAAAATTTAAATTTTCAGCACAATCATCTAGCCTTTCTTGCAACAATTTAGTTTCTAAGTACTTATGCCTCATGCAATATATATCTTCCCTATTTGGTGTGTACTTACAAACCCAATGCACTCCACAAAAATTGACATGTTTATAGGAGACATCATCACTAGTGCAATCATCATTAGTATCATGGATATTCAAATAATTCGTACTAACAACATTGCAATCATGCTCATCATTCAAAGATTTAGTGCCAAACATTTTATAGATTTCTTATTCTAGCACTTGAGCACAATTTTCCTTTCCATCATACTCACAAAAGATATTAAAAAGGTGAAGCGTATGAGACAAACTCAATTCCATTTTTTTAGTTTTCTTTTATAAACTAAACTAGTGATAAAACAAGAAACTAAAAGACTCGATTGCAAGATCTAAAGATATACCTTCAAGCGCTAACCTCCCCGGCAACGGCGTCAAAAAAGAGCTTGATGTCTACTACACAACCTTCTTCTTGTAGATGTTGTTGGGCCTCCAAGTGCAGAGGTTTGTAGGACAGTAGCAAATTTCCCTCAAGTGGATGACCTAAGGTTTATCAATCCGTAGGAGGCATAGGATGAAGATGGTCTCTCTCAAGCAACCCTGCAACCAAATAACAAAGAGTCTCTTGTGTCCCCAACACACCCAATACAATGGTAAATTGTATAGGTGCACTAGTTCGGCGAAGAGATGGTGATACAAGTGCAATATGGATGGTAGATATGGGTATTTGTAATCTGGAATTATAAAAACAGAAAGGTAACTAATGATAAAAGTGAGCACAAACGGTATTCCAATGCGTTGAAACAAGGCCTAGGGTTCATACTTTCACTAGTGTAAGTTCCCTCAACAATACTAACATAATTGGATCACATAAATATCCCACAACATGCAACAAAGAGTCACTCCAAAGTCACTAATAGCGGAGAACGAACGAAGAGATTATGGTAGGGTACGAAACCACCTCAAAATTATTCTTTCCAATCAATCCGTTGGGCTATTTCTATAAGTGTCACAAACAGCCCTAGAGTTCATACTAGAATAACACCTTAAGACACAAATCAACCAAAACCCTAATGTCACCTAGATACTCCAATGTCACCTCCAGTATCCGTGGGTATGATTATACGATATGTGTCACACAATCTCAGATTCATCTATTCAACCAACACATAGGACCTCGAAAGTGCCCCAAAGTTCCTACCAGAGAATCACGATGAAAACGTGTGCCAACCCCTATGCATAGGTTCATGGGCGGAACCCGCAAGTTGATCACCAAAACATACATCAAGTGAATCACGTGGTATCCCATTGTCACCACAGATACGCACGGCAAGACATACATCAAGTGTTCTCAAATCTTTAAAGACTCAATCCGATAAGATTACTTCAAGGGGAAAACTCAATCCATTACAAGAGAGTAAAGGGGGAGGAGAAACATAAGATCCAGCTATAATAGCAAAGCTCGCGGTTCATCAAGATCGTGCCAAATCAAGAACACGAGATAGAGAGAGAGAGAGAGATCAAACACATAGCTACTGGTACATACCCTCAGCCCCGAGGGAGAACTACTCCCTCCTCGCCATGGAGAGCACCGGGATGATGAAGATGGCCACCGGAGAGTGATTGCCCCCTTCGGCAGGATGCCGGAACGGGTCTAGATTGGCTTTCGGTGGCTACGGAGGCTTCTGACGGCGGAACTCCCGATCTATTGTGCTCTCGGATGTTTTTAGGGTATATGGAGATATATAGGCGGAAGAAGTACGTCAGGGGGGCCACGAGGGGCCCACGAGGGTGGAGGGCGCGCCCAGGGGGGTGTGCGCACCCCTACCTCGTGGCCTCCTCGAGGCTTCCCTTACGTGCACTTCAAGTCTTCTCGGCTTCTTTCCTTCAAAAAATGGGCTCCATGAAGTTTCAGGTCAATTGGACTCCATTTGGTTTTCCTTCTCTTCGAAACCCTAAAACAAGGTAAAAACAAAAACTGGCACTGCGCTCTGGGTTAATAGGTTTGTCCCAAAAAATGATATAAAAGTGTATAATAAAGCCCATAAACATCCAAAACAATAGATAATATAGCATGGAGCAATCAAAAATTATAGATACGTCGGAGACGTATCATGCTTCGCTTATATCTTTTGGGTTATATAGTTTTGCTCTAGTACTTCACTTATATCTTTTAGAGCACGGTGGTGGATTTGTTTTATAGAAACTATTGATCTCTCATGCTTCACTTAGATTATTTTGAGAGTCTTAATAGCATGGTAATTTTCTTAAAATCCTAATATGCTAGGTATTCAAGATTAGTAAAATTTTCTTAAGTGTGTTTTGAATACTAAGAGAAGTTTGATTCTTGATGATTGTTTTGAGATATGGAGGTAATAATATCAAAGTCATGCTAGTTGAGTAGTTGTGAAATTGAGAAATACTTGTGTTGAAGTTTGCAAGTCCTGTAGCATGCACGTATGGTAAACGTTATGCAACAAATTTGAAACATGAGGTGTTATTTGATTGTCTTATGAGTGGCGGTCGGGGACGAGCGATGGTCTTTTCCTACCAATCTATCCCCCTAGGAGCATGCGCGTAGTACCGAGGTTTTTGATGATTTGTAGATTTTCGCAATAAGTATGTGAGTTCTTTATGACTAATGTTGAGTCCATGGATTATACGCACTCTCACCCTTCCATCCTTGCTAGCCTCTTCGGTACCGTGCATTGCCCTTTCTCACATTGAGAGTTGGCGCAAACTTCGCCGGTGCATCCAAACCCCGTGATATGATACGCTCTTTGACACATAAACCTCCTTCTATCTTCCTCAAAACAGCCACCATACCTACCTATTATGGCATTTCCATAGCCATTCCGAGATATATTGCCATGCAACTTTCCATCATTCCGTTCATCATGACACATTCATCATTGTCATATTCCTT
Source organism: Triticum urartu (assembly GCF_056163025.1). NCBI lineage: Eukaryota > Viridiplantae > Streptophyta > Magnoliopsida > Poales > Poaceae > Triticum > Triticum urartu. The sequence goes on from NC_141877.1 coordinate 32,247,017, forward strand.
AGCCTGATCATGTAGTTGACATAGTATTTCTGGCAAAGCCACCATTCATAATTCTTTCATACATGTCACTCTTGGTCCATATCCCGGTACCCCGCCGGAGGCATTCATATAGAGTCATCTTTTGTTCTAGTATCAAGTTGTAATCATTGTGTCGGGTGGTTGGTGCAACATATGCCAACGGGTGGCTTATCATTGTGGGAGCCAATAAAACATCGCCGGTGCCTGAAAACAGGATAAGGCGAAGACATGCACGCCGGCGGATCTTACCCAGCTTCGGGGCTCTCCGTGGAGATAACACCCCTACTGCTGCTCTGCGGGGCCTCTGCATGATCACTAGATCGACAAGTAGCTACAAGAGGCTCCATGAGCTGTTCGATGAAAGGATGAAGAAGGGCAAGGCTAGCCTGCTTCTCCTCTCGATGTGGTGCCTAAAACTACTTGAAAAGGAGCTCCCCTACATGGGTGCCCTAGGGGGTTTATATAGGCCTACCCCCCAGGGGTACAATGGTAATCCGGCTGGGCGCGGGGCCCAACCGTCTGTGTCTATGCTGGCCGGCTTCTTCGCCGACCGATGGGCCCGCCAACTGGTGGACCCCGACGGCTGCCGGCCTTCTGGTCGACAGGCCGGTCCCACCATTCGGGGATCTTGTCGGAGGCTGGTTACTGTTGCCTCGCCTCTGGTGACGAGGGCTTTGTCATGGTAAGCATGGCTACAGTGCTGCCGTTGGGCGGCTTATTGTTGTAGCCTTACCTCGCCTTATCTTCTTAATGAGGCACATCCTTCGGGAAAGTGAACTAGCCGACTACTGGGAGTCGGCCATACCCCAGGCCGACTGGGAGAGGCCTGGCCGCCTTTAGGCGTCTCCCTGACTGAGGGGGCCCGCCACCCACGGGTCGTATTGACAGCTCGCCATGGGTGACGTCATGGTCAACATGGCAATAGTGCCGCGCCGGACGGGTGATGGCCGCCCCGTACGACGCAATGTGGCCATGCGCATTCCGGGATTCGGGTGTGGCAGGCTTCACTGTAGCCACGCCCCGTCTCCTCGCCGTTATGTGGGTGCAAACTCTAAGGGTACGATCTCGGCCGCCTGCTGGGGGGCGGCTTCTTGGAGTCAGCCTTCTCGTGGCTGGATTCTTGGAGCCAGCCCTCTCATGGTTTTCTTCTCGAGGATTTTAGGGTTGGGCCGCCTTCGAGCAGCCGGCCTGAGAGGTAGCCAGCCAGGGGAAGCCGGCCCCACGTCTTGGATGTTTGAAGGCTCGATCGGCCTATGATTTTTCTGAAGATCCAGGGGGAGCCGGCTAGGCTACCCGTGGTCATTTACTCCGACAGTAGTCCCCGAAGCTGGTTGGGCTCCGAGGCAGAGAAAGAGACGAGAAGCTCAATCAGCTTCCTATCTTGAGGAGCCGGAAACTAGGAGACGGCTTTGATTAGGTGCGCCGTCTTCCGGAGGGTTTCGAAGCTTGAAGGCGGGAACCAGGCGGCGCGCGAGTCAGGCTGCGAGCTGTCCGCCTGCCGCCTATGCGCCACATGGCACCCAACGACTGGCAGGGCCTGCCAGCCCACGCGTGCGACTGGACGCTGCCGCAGTCCGGGGGCCGCCACTACTGGGTCCTGGTCCGCGCGCGGATCTTCTGCGGCTTTGACGGACCGCGCGCCTCCCAGCGGCGGTTACCGCACGCCGTTAAGGCGCAATAATCATGGGGCGTGGGGGAGTGGGCGCAGTTAATCCCACGCCCCCCCCCCCCCCTCGCCTCGCCTCCTCGGCTTCACCGCACGAGGCTATAAGTTGGGGGGAGGAGGGGGAGCGGCAAACGCCCACACGCTCGCCCTAGCTCCGCCCCTTCCTTCTTCTTCTTCCTCCTCTCTGTCGCCACAGCTACCCGCCACCGCTCGGCTGTCCCGCCAATCTTCTTGGCTCGCCGCTGCTCAGCCGCAATAGGGTCGCGCACTCCCCACCGCCGCACCTTTCTCGTCGCCGCGCCATCCCGATGGCGCTGTCGAGCTCCTGGGATGACTCCAACGTCCATGACGACCACATCGACTTCCTCCGCCGAACGCGGCGGCTGCCAGGCGCGAACTACGTGTGGGTCCATCTCGCGCCGGAGAGGGAGATCTCGTCGGCACCGGAGGAGGACGAGCGGGTGATCTTCCGCTCGCACTGCCTGCGCGGCTTCGGCCTGCCGGCGAGCGGGTTCTTCCGCTCGTTCCTCGAATTTTATCATCTCCAGCCGCATCACATCACGCCAAACGCGGTGATGGTGCTGTCGGCCTTCGTCGCCCTGTGCGAGGGCTTTCTTGGCGTCGTCCCCACCCTCGAACTCTGGTCAGAATTCTTCTAATGCAAGCTTGGCACTGTCGTCGCGGGCGTGCCCGCCCCTTGTGGTGCCTTCATCGCCATGCGGAGGACGAGCGACAATAATCGGTTTCCGGCCATCCCGCTGATCCAGTCGGTGAAGCTCTGGCAGAAATCTTACTTCTATGTGAAGAACATCGCTCCGCAAGGCGACTTCGTCAACCTGTCGGCTTACGTAGCCGGCCCGCCGGCTGGGAGGCAGCCCTAGTGGTCCTACCGGGCCAGGTTGCTGTCTCAGGGTGGGGCCGCCTCCGTTGCACGGCTCCGGGTGATGATCCAATCAGAGGGTCTGACCGGGGCCGACCTGGTGGCCGCCTTCGTGGAGCGCCGGGTGCTCCCGCTCCAGGGCCGACCTCATATGATCTGCCAGATGAGCGGCCGCTTCGACCCGTGCCGGCTAAGCACCAAGGAGATGCCTCACGCCGAGGTGTCTTACATGGTGAACTATATTTCCAATTGCAAGCTCATCGAGGAGTGGCAGTACGGCAAGGACCCGTACTCTCGCGCCAATCCTCCGCCTGTGGTAAGTTTCTCTTCTTTTCTTCTTTCCTTCTTGTCGGGTTCATGATGGCCGACTCCTGACCAGTCGGCTTGTTTTTGCACTACAAGAAATATGTCAACTTATGACCTTCTGTTAGTGACCCTCAAAGAATTTGTCATAAATTTATGACCATTTTAGACCAATTGGCCAAAAGCTGTTCAGGGGGCTCCAAACCCTAAACCATTGCGACCATTTTGGTCTGAAAGGTCGTAATTTCCTTACACAAAATGGTCACAAAGCAAACAGTGCTAGTCCATTGCCTTATTTCTAGTTGTTAATGACCAATATAGATGGTCATAGCCTTGTAGATTGTGGTGGGTTGTGATGACTAGGCGCCATCTCATCAGTTTTGCCTATGTGTCATGTCCATGTGGCAGTTTTTGCCCTAGGTTGTGAAGCAACCTATATTTCTATCATTCCCAAAATTCCCAAAAAAATCTCATAAATTCTTTGGGGCATATCTTCATCAAATATGTAAAAATCCTTCCTTGCCTAGTTCAAAACTAATTCAACAATATTCATTTTCCTATTCTGTTCACAACAACACTTTATGAAGGAAGTGCTATTTATATATTCTTGATTGACCTCGGAATTTTTGGGCACTCTTTCCTATCCAAATAATTACCACATGAAAAAATTCAGCTCCATTTGCCTAGCAAATCTTCCTCGGCAAATTTCCAAAGTTTTTGTCCACCTAGAAGCATTGTGAAGGAAGTACCTTTTTTATATCTCTAAATGACATGAAATTTATACAGTTCCTTCATATGCCCAAATTATCACCCTCCTCCAAATTGCAGCTCAGTCAAATCATCTATGTGAGCCCAGGTTCAATTTATATTTTATGGCCAAATTGGCATGTTGCAAAGCAAGTGTTATATAGACCCCTCCTATTACCCTCAAACTTTTCGGGCACTCTTCCATACCCAAATCATTGCCACATAATAATATTCAGCTCAATTTTCCTAGTAAATCTTTCTCGGGAAATTTCCAAAGTTTCTACCACGAGAAAAGCTTTGTGAAGTAAGTACTAGCTAGGCTTACCCAAATGATCTGAAAATTTACCAGCGCATGACCATACCTAAGTAACTTACCTACACCAATTTTGAGCTCATTTCATTCATCCAATCTCTCTCACTAGTTTTCCCAAGTTTTTGTCCATAGAAGAGCATTGTGAAGGAAGTACTACTTTGGCATGTCCAAATGGTATCAATTTTCTACAGTGATTTCCTATGCCCAAATAACCATCCTCCACAAAATTTTAGCTCACTCCATTCATTATTTTGATCCCAGCTTCAACATTCATATTTTTGTCCAGCGTGGTACTTTGCAAAGCAAGTACCACCTAGGATCCTCCTTTTGAGCTAAAAATTTGTGAAGACATTCTCCTTAGTAGATGATCATCCTCAGCCAAAACTCATGCCCATTGGCCATGTGCATTTCCCGTACCGCTAATCAAACACTTGGCTGCTAATTCATGTTTGAGCATCGATCGGTCTCCTCGTGAGAATCTTATGTTGTAATTTTCTTCCTAGCACCAACCTGGGGAGTTCCCAACCCACTAGACATGCCTAGGCCGCCCAGAACACATGGCAACATTACGGTCACAAGGTGACCACGCGACGGGCATGCGAGTTTACGCGCTCTAGAGTCGGGGCCCTCGGCCACCGCCCAAACCTCGACGTCTCGCCGCCAAACCATGTATTTATGATTAAATAGGTCCTTATGTAACTAGAAATGATTTTTGGAAAAAATAAATAGCAAACTATGAGGCCGCTGCAATTCAAATTTGACCCGCTTCCAACTGAATCGGCGAAAAATTGTCTTTTTCATGAGAGGTGGATCAAAAACTTTTACACCCAACCATTTTGTCAATTGTGCATTAAATATGGCCTAGTATTTTATAAAAATGATTTGGTCCAATTTTGCAACAATTATTTGGTAGTTCCTTCACAAAAAAACCTCCTTTCGGGCACTCGAAAAATGGAAAATGGTTTTTTCGTCCAACGAAAATGAAAACTTCCTTAGGCAACATTGTTTGCCATTCCAATATGCACCCTTGTGCACAATATGAGATCATTTGAACAAACTATGCCTTGAATGCGGCCATAAGATTGATCATTTGGCTTGAAAGCCATGAATCTTCACACTTGATAGCTCATTTATGAGAACACTTTTTTAAAATAATTAGTGTATTACAATTTTATTATTTTTCCTGGAAACTTGTTCACATATAATGACACAATGCGAAGGTTTTCCAATTTTTTGATTTTTTTGAATTTTTTATGCCCGTTTCAAAATGCGGTCAAAACGACGGCCTTGACCGTTCCTAGCTAGTGGTTGAATATTGGATTTTTTTGGTGTTTCTCTGATTAAATAGATACTTATGTACCTAGAAATGATTTTTGGAAAAAATAAATAGCAAACTATGAGGCAGCTGCAGTTCAAATTTGACCCGCTTCCAACTGAATCGTCAGAAATTTGTCTTTTTCACCAGAGGTGGATCAAAACTTTTGACACCCAACCATTTTGTCAATTGTGCATTAAATATGTCCTAGTATTTTATAAAATTTATTTGGTCCAATTTTGCAAAAATTATTTGGTAGGTCCTTCACAATAAAACCTCATTTCAGGCACTCGAAAAATGGAAAATGGTTTTTTTGTCCAAAGAAAATGAAAACTTCCTTAGGCAACATTGTTTGCCATTCCAATATGCACCCTTGTGCACAATATGATATCATTTGTACAAACTATGCCATGAATGTGGCCATAAGATTGGTCATTTGTCTTGAAAGCCATTGATCTCCACACATGATAGCTCGTTTCTGAGAACACTTTTTTAAAATAATTACCGTATTAAAAGTTTGTTATTTTTCCTGGGAACTTGGCCACATATGATGACACAATGCGAAGGTTTCCCAATTTTTTGATTTTTTTGAATTTTTTATGCCCGTTTCAAAATGCGGTCAAAACGGCGGGAATGACCGTTCCTAGCTAGTGGTTGAATCTTGGAATTTTTTTGGTGTTTCTCTGATTAAATATGTCCTTATGTACCTATAAATGATTTTTGGAAAAAATAAATAGCAAACTATGAGGCAGCTGTAGTTCAAATTTGACCCGCTTCTAGCTGAATCGGCGGAAATTTGTCTTTTTCACGAGAGGTGGGTTAAAACTTTTTACACCCAACCATTTAGTCAATTGTGCATTAAATATGGCCTAGTATTTTAGAAAAATGATTTGGTCCAATTTTGCAACAATTATTTAGGAGGTCCTTCACAAAAAAACCTCCTTTCGGGCACTGAAAAAATGGAAAATGATTTTTTCGTCCAAAAGAAATGAAAACTTCCTTAGGCAACATTGTTTTCCATTCTACTATGCACCCTTGTGCACAATATGAGAACATTGTGTTTTGAATTTCTTTCAAAATGTTGTCAAAACGGCGGGTATGACTACGTGTCTTCGGTCACCGCGAAGGTGACGACGACGAACTCCTCGCTCGCGACCACCACCTCGATGCCCTGCTCTTCTACGTGCCGAGGTCCTTGCTGGCGGCTTTGCCGGATAAAAATCCAGAGCTTCTTTATTCAGTATTGCCGCCTCCGCCCCTGAAGTCGAGACATCGAATGATCCAAAAACCTAAGCTACTAGGACCCTAAAACCTAAGCTACTAGGACCCTAAAACCTAAAGCTAAAATGATCCACACGCGCGCGATCCGACGATCCTCCTCACCGACGACGACCAAGAAGTCACCGGCGGAGGGGAACCACCGAAAGACGGCGCAAAAAGAGTCAGTTCTCTTAGCCAAAGAGATGTGCACTTTATTTTCAGCCGGTTACGACCTACTTAAATGGTCATGGACGTCGCGCACATGTACTCTTTTTTGATTGGTTCAGAGGCATGTCACGCGGATTATGGATCGAGCACCGTCCGATCCACCCGGATCCAACGGCAGCGCTCCCTCGTCACGTTTCTCACGCCACCTAGCCCAACAACCCACAGGCCACAGCTTGCACTCCTCCCCCGCAAACCCTAGCGCTCCCTGATCCCTCCCACCTCCCCTCCCCTCGCCGCCACCCACCCCTCCCCTCGCTCTCCTCCCTCCCCTCCCCTCCAGCAAGATCCAGCGCGCTCCAAGATCCCCATGCTCTGCTCCTCCCTCCCTCCCCTCCGGCAAGATCCAGCGCGCGGCCTCCCTCTCCTCGATCCAGATTGAGGCACCCCGCCGCCCCGCCTTCGTCTCCCTCCGTCTCCCACCCGATGGAGGCCGCGGTGGGGGAAGCGAGGGGTCTCGGCTTCCCCTCCCATCGCCGCGCCACTCGTCCGCTAGCTCCCCACGCAGGCGGATTCGGATGGAGGCGGCCGTCGCCGGGCACGACGACTCCACCCGCCAGGTCGTCGCCGGGCACGCTCCAACAACCTCTTCCGCTTCAAGACGGACCGCTCCTCCGCACCCTTCTCCCCCTTTGCCGAGAAGCTGGACTGCGCCGGCGGCGCCGGCTCCCCCACCCCTAAGAAGGTGCCCCGCAAGGTCCCCAAGACACCCCACAAGGTTCGATCCGCCCGCCCGCCCATTCCCGCAAACACCTCGCGCGCACCGAATTCTCCGATCTCTGATCTACTACTAACTGGTGTGTGGTCGTCACCGGCGTGCAGGTGCTGGACGCGCCGTCCCTGCAGGACGACTTCTACCTGAACCTCGTCGACTGGTCCTCGCAGAACATGCTCGCCGTCGGCCTCGGCACCTGCGTCTACCTCTGGTCCGCATCCAGCTGCAAGGTGCATTTCTTTCTTTCTTTCTTGCATCTTCTTGTTGCATCCATGGATCACACTCATGTCAGATTGCTAATGGCACCGTTGTCCAGTTTACCAAGCTGTGCGATCTGGGGCCGAGGGACAGCGTCTGCGCCGTGCACTGGACGCGCGAGGGCTCCTACCTCGCCGTCGGCACTAGCCTTGGAGACGTCCAGGTTTAATCTTCAACCGATGCACATTGCAACAAAATCTCACAATGTAGTCCATATTCGTCAAAGGATTCTGAAATGTTTGGTTCACGACTTATCAAAATTGATGTCACTGATGCACACTGGAAGAAAATTTCACAGCACACAAGATTAGAGAACTGAAAGCTGTTAGTGTGTGATTGTTAAAAGATAAGTACCAATGTTTAAGGGGTGTAGTCCACTAATAACTTTCACATACTATCGTGTGCGACGCGTCGAAATAAGAACCATAAATGAGGTATTGATCTGCTGCATTAAACACTGGTGTACAAGCAGTAATAAGTTTCCCATACTACCTTTTGCAGGTCAGAGTATGCCACGATTGGCACTAGTGTAAAAGCAGCTGTTGTTCATCTGGGAGTAGCACTTGTAAAGGTTAGTAACTAGTCGTGGATTCTTAGCACCATGATTGACATGCCCAAACAATCCACCATTCATTGGTCTGTCATTGCTTGAGAAACTTTTTAGTTGTTTGATCAATGTGCTCTTGCCAATTACTTGACTTATACAATTAATATGTTCTTTGGAGTGACCACTCAACTAGTCTTTTTACTTTATCTAAAATCCATGTACCAGTTTTGAGAGCAAACTGGTTGCTGAGGGTTGTATGCCATTCAGCAGGATTTTTTTTGTCTTCGAAATTCCATGAGTTATTAAAAGGTTGTAAATGGCATCTCAATTTTTCATGGTTTGTACTAGTTATCTTCCCTGTTATGCAGTTCTGTTTGTCCAAAAATCATAGTACAAGTTGAAGCTTGTCATCCTGATATTGTCAGCTTAGCCTGTTTGTTATTCTTGTCACGGATGCAATACTTCCATTTATTTCTAGCTCCAATTTAACCTTATATTGACTACCATTGATCTATTGGACATGTTTGGGGTTTCAGGCTGGGCTTTTGACTTTTGACCTACTGTCATTCTTGTCCAAAATTTCACTACATTCCCATCATGTTAACTCGGTGCATCTCTCCTATCCATGGAATATCCTTAGTTACAAGTCAGTTTTATTTCCTTCAAGTATATTTCTAGTAGTACATCACAACACAGAGCTATTTGTTTGTTTGTTTTACTGTATCACATACACCTCTAAGATCATTGATGTGAGATTTTCACTGTTTGTTAATACTAGTAGATCACAATACAGAGCTGTTTGTTTGTTTTACTGTATAGAAGGCTGATTTGATTTGATTCACATTTGACATCTCTGTCTGCACTTCCAGACTATTTTTGACTTGAGTATGTCGGCTTCAGAGTTTCTGCAGAACTCTGAAGTAGATATTGTCAATCTTGTGTGCCAACACCATATTTCATATAGCTGCCTGGATTTCACAACATGGGATTTCTTTTGAAATTTCTTTGACTATGTAGTGTAGATAAATAAATACTCTTAGTAGACTGGATTTGAGGCATTCTAGTTTATTTGGTAGACGAAATTCAGTTTAGATTCTGAATTTGTTGAATATGTGACAATTCCTTCATTCTCAAGTGCAATAGATCCTTTGTGGTAGTAAGAATTCATATTATTGTGATGTTTACTCCTGTTTAAGTTTTTCATTCTCATTGTTCTAACCGGTTACCATTTTGGTTTGCAGAAAGGTACCAAGAGGGTGCATCTCGTCATGTACTTGATCAGGGAGGTCGCTGGGTTTGCTCTGTATGAGAAGCATATCACTGAGCTTCTCCATCTCCCTCTCATCTTCCTTTGCTCGCTATTGCTACTCCGAATTATACATGTTGGCAAAAAGATGTCCCTGTTTCGTCAGTACTATGCACTGCTATATTTATTTGGTTTTCTTGTGTGCATCTTATTTTGAAACCAAGTGAGACACCTCCATCCCCTACATCTTGACGATCCCTCTACTAGTGTACATTTGAGTTGCTCTCACTACCTCCTGCCCCAAGATTTGTAATTGCCTTTGTTGCCTGCTCATTTAATTAATTAAAACTGCATGTGTTCGTGTAAGTATGGCTGTGAGAACGAGATCAATGGTGCCTTCCACCAAACAGATTGAACTTTTAATACTTGCTACGCATGCTTGTGTACCTAAACATTCTGTACATTTGTTGTTGTTATTGTTGACCATGCAGTCTAAAAAACACACTGTCTTTTCTTTTCGTGTGTAACAGCCAAGATGATCTGCTTTACACTTACAATTCGTGTTGACTAAATCCGAGCAAGTCTCCTGCAGTTCCACCATAAGTAACACTCTGCAGGTGCAGCTCAAATCTTGCTCTATTTCTTTTTTGTGTTGGCTCGATCAGGTTTCTCCCAAATCTAGTCGATCGGATATCATCATGCTATCTTGTTCCTTTCAGTATGTGCCCACGTATATTTAAGCTGCACCTGATTATATATAGGCATAGCACGGGCTCGGGCTTTTAAGCATGCCACATCTCGTTCTGTTTATGTAGCCACCATGTTACATGTTCTGTACTTACAGTTCCTGGCGATGTATTCGAGCCTGTGAACACATATATTTACACGTACCCCTGTTTATATCAAGGCCTCCCTGGTAGGTTATCTACCGAGTGGCAAACAGTTAGATCTCATATGATGAAATGAATTAGTTCTTTTTATATGCTGCATTCAGATTCATCATGTGATTATTAGTTATTTTTAACCAATGCTAGACCTAGCATACACTACAATCTCTTGTTCCGTCACTAGCATACACTACACTTTTAGATAAAAGGGGGGCATATCATTTGCTTTATATAACAGTGCTGGGACATATCATTTGTTGTGTTGATATGAACTTAACAGTATTACATTGTAGTGTTTTATGCATGTTGTCGTATCACTAGTTTCATGCTGCCTTCACATTTGAACCTATTACTTGTTTTTTTTATTATCCTTGATTATTATCAATTGTTGTATTATAGACTTAAAATTGCGGTGGTTCCTCTTTTACAGAAGCTCAAGTGTGAAGTATGAAGTCTAGAAGTGTGAAGCCGTGAAGTCCTACTGAGTGAACAGCAGTATACTGTAGCATATCTGTGTTGTAAAGATTGTAATAGACTTATTTAGTGGAGGGCAGCAGGGTGGAACGCGAGTTCCTCCCCGACCGCACGATGGACGACGTTGACGACCCGGACCTGGGGGCGGCCGCCATGGAAGATGACATCGTAGGGGAGGGCAGCAAGGCAGGCGGCTCTGGGCTCGGGGCTGCCCTCGAGGACTGGCCGGATGTTGTCGAGGCCGTAGTCATTCCGCACCGCCGACCGGCGCCCGATCATCAAGGCGCGGGCCCATCTGCCGCACCGGCTGCTCATGGTGGCGCGCAGAAACATCGGGCCGCGTCGACCCACTTCGGTAGTCGGCCAAAGAAGCCCAAGAGTACCGCGGCGGCGACCAAGCGGGAAGAAGCGGCCGCGAAGGCGGCCCGCTTCCGCAAGGCGGTGAAGCAGCCGCACGCGGTGTCAGCGTAAGTGTCGTTTTTCTTACTCCTTTCTTTTTCTTCTTAGGTTGATATTCTTCTAAGACTTCTTCTTTACTTATCAAACAGGGCCCCACTTTCTCTCGAATGGGCCCCTGCCGCCTCCATAGTCGGACCCGCGGGAGGGTCCTCAAGCTCCCGCCGTGTGGATCCCCGCGCTGATCTCCTAGAGGTGATGGAGCGAAATGCGCGGGAGGCACGGGAGGAGCGGGAGGCGGAGGAGCGGAGGGCGGCTCGGGAGGCGGAGGAGAAGTCGGCGGAAGCGCGAGCCGGCGCAGCTGCCAAGGCCCAGGCGGAGGCCGCGGCCGTGGAGAAGGAGGCGGAGGCCCCGCAAAACCAGCCTCCGCAGCACATCATCCCCCTCCATGCCGCGGCTCCCGACATCCCAGTGCCCCCGACGGAGGAGGCCGGTCGCGGCCAGCCGGTGATGGAGAGGGAGGCGGCATCGTCGCCACCGACTGGAACAGGCCAAGGAGGCCGGCCCGATGCGCCACTCGTGGAGCCGGCTGGAGGCGAGCCGACTGTGGGGGCGGATCTTGTGGTCTCGTCGCCGTCTCGTCAACACGCGGGGAAGGCGACTTCGGCGCCGGATCTGCAAAAAACTGCGGGTGCCAACTCGTCGGTCCAGGACCTGGAAGCGGCCAGCGATAGCTCGTCTGGGTGGACGTCGGGCGGCGGGACGGCCGTGCTGAACGTGGCGGCGCAGGACGTCTGGAACCGGCTTCAGGCCCAAGCTACCGCGCTGAAGTAGTACACTCAAGAATTTCTCACTACGCGCACGGTGATCCGGGTGAGTCCTCCCGCTTTTCATTGGTTGCTCCTGATTTCTTCCGTGGGGGCGCGTCAGCGCACCCACTGGGTGTAGTCCCCGAGTTCCGAGTCGGCTGCTGAGCAGGCGGCTTGGAACTTCTTGGTAGACTTCGATTGCCATCTTGTTCTTACTCGCATCTCTTATCTTATCTGCAGGAGTATCATAACCTCCGCGCAGCTGCCTTCAACTCCCAGGCCCAGGAGTTGAATCAGAAAGCCACCGATCTGACCGAGAGCCGGAGTAAGTGCTTCATCTTTTGTCTCAAGTGGGGGCGTGTCAGTGCACCCACTGGGTGTAGTCCCCGAGATTCGGTCCGACTGCTGAGCAGTCGGGTCGGATCTTTTCCTGACGACTTCTTTTCTTCATATCTGCAGGGGCCAATGCTGACTTGAGGAGCCAGCTAAGCGGAGCCCAGACCGCCCTTCGCGCCAAGGAGGCCGAGTGCGCCGCCCTGGCTCAGGAGCGCGATCGCCTAGCCAAGAAACTGGCCGACCAGGAGGAGAGCCACAAGGAGGCCCTGAAGGCGGCGCAGGACAGCGAGGCCACCCTCAAAGCCGAATATGAGACCAAGGCGGCGAACTGGGCCGAGGCAAGGCAGGCGCTGAGTCAAGGGTACAGCCAGGTGGAAGACTTAATCGACGGTAGGCCGCCTTCTTCTTCGTTTCTTTGCCTTCCTCCTGCCATCTGGTTCGTCTTTTGATTTTGTGCTGCCGCTTTCTTCTTTGTGCAGATTACTTTCCCGGCTACTCTGCTGCCACCTCCCAAGCCATCGAGGCCTACCGCGACGCGCGACGGCAGGCAGGGGCCGAGATCGCACCGGGTGCCGGCCGGTCACTTGAGGAGCAGCTTCTGGCGCTTCAAGCCCGCCTGCAGCCGGCCCACCGCATGCTTCGCCGTCTTCAGCACGCCGGGGCGCAAGTGCTGGCCGCCCTCTGGCCCGGTGAGGTGGTTCCCCGCACCCCAAGTCGGACTGCCGACTGGCTGGAGGTTGCAGTCGGCCGCTTTGAGGCTTGGAAGGCGTCAGCGGCCCGGTCCGGCGCTGGGCGTGCGCTGGAGTTCGTCCGAGCTTGGTATCCTGGGCTGACTTGGACCAGCTGAGCACCTGGCGGCAGGAGGCCGACGAGGAGCTGGAGGCGGTGCGGCCGGCTATCGTCCAGCGCGCCTCGGCGATCGCCGAGTACACCGACACCAGCGCCTTTGCCCCTGAGGTGGATGATACCGGCGTCGCTCAGCCGGAGGAGTGGTTCGGGCTGAACTCGGCAGAAGGTGAGGACTCGGCGGAAGAGATAGCTTCCACTGATGAGGGCGAAGGGGAAGAGGGAGAGGATGGTGAAGGCGTTGTGCCAGACAGCGAAGCGACCAGCCCGCCTCAGCCTGATCGTGCCTCCAGCAACGAGGCGCGTGCAAGCACGCCGCCTGCAAGAGGTGATGATCACGTCGAGACTCGCCAGTCGGCCACTCCTCCAGCCGGCACTACCGTCTCCACCGACCTTCCCGACTCACCCGTCGCTCCCTTGGCCTGATCCGCCGTCCTTGCTTTTCCTGCTCGTTACTCTTTTGAACAACTTTTATTAAATTTGTGCAGTTCCACCCACTGGGGGTGTGTTTAAACTATGTTGAATGCTGGCCTTTTGAAGGTCTTTTGTGTAAATATAATCATGCATGTGTTTGCCTTCCGTTCATGTTTGCTTTCATCTTTTTGGCTTTTTCCTTTGCCGCCTTCTCTTGGCCACCGCCTTCCCAGCCGGACAGCTGCTCTGTAGTGTGTGGCTAGAGAAGGACTTGGTTGTTTTGGGAAGGCAAGTACTCGAGCTTTCTTAGATTGCAGCAAGATGAACGGGAAGCCGGCCAGCCGGCTGCACTGGTAGCCGGTTGGCAGGGTCGGGGGGGGCTCGTGTTATATAAGTTAGTTAGTCCTTAGCCGTTTTTCGTGTGGGCATCCTTTCATACACTTGGCTCTTGCCAGTCAGACAGACGATTCTTCGAGCTGCGACTTTTGACAAGAGGGGCCTTGGGTGCCGGCACACTACTTGTCTGACTGCAGGCAGAACTTTAGATATAACTCGAGGTGGCGAGTCCCCGGGCCGACTGGTCGAACCCGGTGCCGGACGAAAAAGCAAATGTAGTAACATAATCATAGGCATGATACTCATCATTCGTAGATAAAAGAGGGTAGTCCCCAAGTACTCCTCGGGGGACCCTTTGTCTCGTACTTAGTACAAAAGGTAGCGTGATACATACTGTTTTTTAACTGTAAAATCTTCGGGGGAGATTGGCGTTGCATGGTCGTTCCGACTCCTTGCCGGAATCATCTCTCTTGCGTGCCTTCGGCTTCTGCGCGTTGATTAAGTAGTAGGAGTCATTGCCCAAAGCTCTGCTGATGACGAAGGGGCCCTCCCAAGGGGCCGAGAGCTTGTGCTGGCCGGCTATTCGCTGGATCAGCCGGAGCACAAGATCGCCCTCTTGGAAGGATCTTTGGTTGACCTTCCGACTGTGGTAGCGGCGCAGGCCCTGCTGATAGATGGCGGACCGGCTGAGGGCTAACAGCCGGCCTTCTTCCAGCAGGTCGATGCCGTCTTCTCATGCTTCCTTGGCCTCCGTCTTCGTGTACATGGTGACCCGAGGTGAGTCGAACTCGATGTCAGTTGGGATGACAGCCTCGGCACCATATACAAGGAAGAAAGGGGTGAAGCCGGTTGACTTGTTTGGGGTAGTGCGCAAACTCCAGAGGACGGCCGGCAACTCGTTGAGCCAACAGCCGGCCGAATGCTCTAGTGGCACGACCAGTCGGGGCTTGATGCCGGAGAGGATGAGGCCGTTTGACCACTCGACCTGGCCGTTTGACTGGGGGTGGGCAACAGACGCGAGGTCCAGCCGGATGCCTTGTGTTGCACAGAAGCGTGCCAGTGCTCCCTTGGCAAAATTTGTGCCATTGTCGGTGATGATGTTGTGTGGTATGCCGTACCGGGTTGTGATATCTGCGATGAATGTCACGGCAGTCGGCCCATTCAGCTTCTTGATCGGCTTTGCTTCAATCCACTTGGTGAATTTGTCCATAGCGACGAGCAGATGTGTCATGCCGCCACGTGCCGTCTTGAATGGGCCCACCATGTCCAGCCCCCAGACGACAAAAGGCTAGGTGAGGGGGATGGTTTTGAGTGCAGAAGCCGGCAGGTGTTGCTTGGAACTGAAAACTTGGCACCCTTTGCAGTGTTTGACTAGTTCCTTGGTGTCATCCAAAGCAGCCGGCCAGAAGAATCCATGGCGGAAAGCTTTGGCAACGAGTGATCTTGAGTCCGTGTGGTGGCCGCATTCACCTTGGTGGATGTCCTTGAGGATTGCTATGCCCTTCTCTGGCTCGACGCAGCGCTGGAAGACTCCAGTGACACTGCGCCTAACAAGCTCTTGGTTTACTATTGTGTATGCTCCGGCTCGGCATTGGACTTGTCTTGCCGAGATCTCGTCAGTTGGCAACTCTCTGTTTACTAAGAAGTTGAGGATGGGCTGGGCCCATGATGGAGCTGTGACTTCTTCTGCTGTCAAAACTGCTACTGTGACCAGGGCGGGTGGGCTGGGTGGTGAAGAGTTGGAGTCGGCCACCGCCTGTTGTGTCGATGCAGTCCCCGGGCTGGCTGCAATAGCCCCCGGGCCGAGTTCCGAAGTTCCCGAGCCGGGTGCGACTACGGTAGTCCCCGGGCCGCCTGTCGAAGTCCCCGAGCCGCCTGCCTGGTTCCCCAAGTCGGATCCGACTGCGTCGGGGTCAGGCGGCACGAAGATGGAATCAGATTCCGGAGACAGCTTTATAGACGGCTTCAGGAGGCGGTGGAGAGAAGCGCCGGCTGGTATAGCTTGTCGGGTGGAGCCTATTCGTGCCAGGGCATCTACTCGCACGTTGTCGGCCCGTGGTACATGAAGGAACTCACATCCTTCAAAGTATCCACTGATTTGCTGAACGAGGAAACGGTAGCTCGCCATGTTCGCATCCTTGGCGTCCCAGTCGCCAGATGACTGCTGGACCACCATATCCGAGTCACCATAGCACAGGATCCGGCGAATGCCGAGCTCTTTGGCTAACCGGAGCCCGTGTATGAGCGCCTCGTAGTCGGCCACATTGTTGGAGGCGGCAAAATGAATTTGCAACGTGTACTTGAGCTTGTCGCCCTTGGGAGAGATGAGGACGATGCCGGCTCCCAAGTCGGTGTGCATCTTGGACCCATCGAAGTGCATCCGCTAATGAGTGGAGTCGGGGGCCGGTGGCAGGTACTGGGTTTCGGCCCAGTCTACGAGGAAGTCGGCCAGTGCTTGGGATTTAATGGTGGTGCGGGGCTGGTAGAAGATCGTGTAAGGAGCCAACTCAATGGCCCATTTTGCCACTCGGCCGGATACATCCCGGCTGCCTATGATCTCGGCGAGCGGGGCAGTACATACGACCGTGATGGGGTGCTCTTGAAAGTAGGGCTTGAGCTTCTTGGTGGCGAAGTACACACCGTAGCACATCTTCTGGTAGAGTGGGTAGTTCTGCTTCGAGGCGGATAATACTTCGCTTAAATAATACACCGGTCTCTGGACTAGCTGAGCTCGGCCTTCTTCTGGGCGTTGGACCACGATAACTGTGCTGACCAACCGGCTAGTGGCGGCAATGTAAAGGAGCATGGGCTCTTTCTCAGTCGGTGCCGCCAAGACAGGCGGCGTGGTCAGCATCTTTATCTCGTGGAAAGCTTGGTCTGCTTGGTCATTCCACTCGAAGTGAGTGGACTTCTTCATGAGTCGGTAGAGGGGGAGAGCTTTCTCTCTGAGCCGGCTGATGAAGCGGTCCAGGGAACCCAAGCATCCGGTGAACTTCTGGACGTCTCGTAGCTTGGTGGGAATCTCCATTCTCTCTATGGCCTTGATCTTCATCGGGTTGCACTCGATGCCGCGTTCGGAAACCAGGAAGCCCAGGAGCTGGCCGGCCGGTACTCCGAACACGCATTTCTCGGGGTTGAGCTTGATCTGAAAACGGCGCAAGTTTTCAAATGTCTCTCTGAGGTCTTCCAGCAAGGTGCCGCGCTTCTCCGTCTTCACCACAATATCGTCTACATAGACGTGGGCATTTCTGCCGAGCTACTTGAGGAGGCATTTCTGCATGCAATGCTGAAAAGTGGCACCGGTATTTCTCAAGCCGAATGTCATAGTGAGGTAGCAGAAAGCTCCGAATGGTGTGATGAAGGCGGTCTTCAGGCGGTCAGCTGGATCCAACTTTATCTGGTGGTAGCCTGAGTACGCATCCAAGAAGCTCAACAGTTCGCATCCGGCTGTGGAGTCTATCACTTGATCAATCCTTGGCAAGGCGAAGGGATCTTTGGGGCAGGCCTTATTGAGGCTGGTGTAGTCTATACACATGTGCCACTTGTTATTTTTCTTCGGCACGAGGACCGGGTTGGCGAGCCACTCTGGAAAGAAAACTTCCATAATGAAGCCGGCTGCCAGAAGCCGGGCTATCTCTTCTCCTACAATCCTTCTCTTTTCTTACGATAGTCGGCGGAGGGGTTGTTTGACTGGCTTTGCACCTTCTCGGACGTGTAGCTTGTGCTCGGCGAATTCCTTCGGAACACCCGGCATGTCCTTGGGGGACCATGCGAAGATGTCCCGATTCTCATGGAGCAAATCAACGAGCTCGCCTTCCTATTTGCTGTCCAGGTTTGCCCCGATGGTGGCAAACATTTCTGGGTGCTCCGGGTCCAGAGGTACCTTCTTTGTTTCTTTGGCCGGCTGGAATGAACCTTGGGCATCATACTCCTTGGGGTCGGCTGCTTCCTGGCCATGGCCACGACTCGATCCAGTATCTTCTTTTCTTCGGAAATCACGAGGGACTCGGCCAGCCGGCTACTAGCTGCCGCATACTTGGAGGATTTCTTGTAGTCTCTGACTATGGTGACGATGCCCTTGGAACTTGGTATCTTCATCTTGAGGTAGGCATAGTGGGGTACAACCATGAACTTGACCAAAGCCGGTCGGCCAAGCAACGCGTGGTAAGGGCTCTCCAGATCCACTACCTCAAACCACACTGCCTCTTGGCGGAAATGATCCTTGTCCTCGAAGAGGACATCTATCTTGATTTTGCCGATTGGGGAGCAGGACAGGCCGGGTACGATGCCATGGGACACAGTCCGACTAGGCATGAGCTGCTTCGTCTTGATGCTCAGCTTCTCCATGGTGTCATGGTACAGTATGTTGATGCTACTCCCGCCATCTATCAGCACGCGGGAGAAACAGGCAGCTCGCCTTTCTGTTGCGAGGGTGGCGTCCAAGACCAATGCGTAAGAGCCGGGAGACGGCATCACCTCTGGGTGATCAGTCTGGCTCCAGCTGATAGGCCTTTCTGACCAGTGCATGAACTCGGGGTTGTTGGAGGCAACTGCGTTGACTTCTTGATGTTGTTGGCATCGGCTACGCCCGTCTTCTGGCGGGCTTGTAAAGACGACGTAGGCGACATGCTCGTCGGGGAACTCGTCTTGAACAGCCCCGACTGCTGGTCGAGCGGGCGGCTATGGAGGGGCCGGAGGCGGCTGACCAGCAGGCGGAGGCGACTCTATCCCCTCGCCCTTGGAGATTCGCGTGAGCCAGTGGCATTTCCGGGTCGTGTGGTTTGAAGGCTTCGCGCCGCTGTGGAACTTGCAGGGGCATCAAGTGCTTGCTCGTAGGAGAAAGCCGGCTGCCAAGCCGGCCTGCTGCCTTTCTGCTTCTTGGGCGTGGGCCGCCCTTCGGGTTGTTCATCTTCGATTGTGGCCACCTGCCGACTGGCGGAAGGCGGCATGGGAGCCTTGCGCTTGTGGTCGTTATGGTACGGGCATCGGCTGGAGTCTCCCGCCGGCGTCTTGGGAATCAGAGCGAGCACCTTCCCGGAGGCGTTTACTCGGAGCTTGGTCTTCATTGAAGAATCAGCCGTGGCGTATTTATCAGCTATGACTAGCAGCTCATCGAGGGTAGTCGCCTCGTCGCAGAGTCGGTGCTTGAGGAGGGTGCCTTCTCGGCACTCGGCGGTGAAGTACTCTATAGCTTGAACCTCATGCACCCCTTCGCAGGAATTGCGGAGCTCGGCCCAACGCGTGAGGTAGTCGCGGGTTGATTCATTGGGCCCTTGTACACACAAGGAGAGCTGTCGGGGCTTGGGAGCCCGCTTGTAGGTGCTGGTGAAATTACGGATGAAGGCTTCTGTGAATCTAGCCAGATGTTGATGCCATAAGGCTTGAGGCTGTTGAGCCAGGTGCGCGCCGTGCCTTGGAGCATGAGGGGGACATACTTCACAGCAACACGCCTATTGCCGTTTGCGATGCTAACTGAAGTGGAGTAGTCGATCAACCAATCTTCCGGCTTCACGGAGCCGTTGTACTTGGGCGTGTCTCTTGGGAGCGAGAACCCTTTGGGGAAGGGATCGTCGCGGATGCGAGGGCCGAAGCAAGGCGGGCCGACATCATCTTCTTCTTCCAGAGCCAAGGATCGCGCTAGGCGGTCGATCCGGTGGCGGCCGTCATTCTCGCCGACTCCTTCACGGCGGCCCAGTCGGCCGCTGAGAGTCGGATGCGTGACAGGCGGCGGGGTAGGATATCTCTCCCCACGAGGCGGAGGAGGAGGAGGGTCGCCCCGCCACTCCACAGCTCGAGGGCGGCCTTCTGCGTCACGCTCGATGGAGATTCGAGTCCGGCTGCGGCTGGCAGCCAGCTCCTTTTCTTTTCTTGCGCAGGTGTTGCCCGCAGTCGGCGTTCGAGACGTTGCACCGTGCTCTCAGCGTGGGGGAGGACTTTCAGCACGGACACCGGCTTCATGCCGCTCCGTGGCCGCGTCGATAAGCTGCTGGATGCGTTTGGTCATGTAGGGGAGCTCGTCGGGCCCCAGTCCATTCAGCTCGTCTGCGGCCGCCTGGGCGGCGCGTAGGTTCTCGAGTGGCGTGGCATAGACTGGGCGGTCTGCTCCTAGCACGCCGGCGATAGCCGCACCGCATTTCTTGATGATGCCGATGCGGCTCGGCCCATCAGGAGGCGGCGTGCCGAAGGCGACACGAACGACTTCGCGCTGGTGAGCCTCGGTGAGGCGTCTCATGGTAGCTAGCTTCTGGCCCTCCGCGACGAGGGCGAGGCGGCGCGCCTCCAGCGTCTCGGCGTCGGCGTTGGCCGAGATGGGGGCGGACAAGTCGTGCAGCGCCGTCTGCAGGGCGTCGTGGGCCTTTTCACCAGAGGCGGCGCCGTGGCTGATGACCAGTACCTCGGTGATGGCGCTGTGGCTGCTGTCGGCTCGAGGAAGTGGGTCGTTGATGACTACCACGTTGGGGGGAAGGCGTCAAGCGATGCCGTGTCAGAGTCGACAAGCATCGGGTTGGTGGAGCCAACCAACTCCAAGTCCGCGGCAAGCTCGCCGGAGATGTGGAGTTGGTCGAGGTGGCTCTCGGGGCAGCCTGTGCCCGCGTCGGATGCGGGCTCGTTGGAGATGCGAGCCTCGCCAAGAAGATCGGCGAGGCAACTCACCGCATAGGCATCGGCGACGCCTTGCAGCGCGTCGGGGCAAGCGCCATCGGGCGAGCCGGGCTGGCTACGCACGCTAGGAAGGAAGAGGGTTCCCGTCCAGAACAGGTCTCCGGACGACGGTGCACCTGGCCCCACGGTGGACGCCAAATGTCGGGTGGTTGGTGCGACATATGCCAACGGGTGGCTTATCATTGTGGGAGCCAATAAAACATCACCGGTGTCTGGAAACGGGATAAGGCGAAGACATGCACGCCGGCGGATCTTACCCAGCTTCGGGGCTCTCCATGGAGATAACACCCCTACTGCTGCTCTGCGGGGTCTCCGCATGATCACTAGATCGACAAGTAGCTACAAGAGGCTTCTTGAGCTGTACAATGAAAGGATGAAGAAGGGCAAGGCTAGCCTGCTTCTCCTCTCGATGTGGTGCCTAAAACTACTGGAAAAGGAGCTCCCCTGCATGGGTGCCCTGGGGGGTTTATATAGGCCTACCCCCAGGGGTACAATGGTAATCCGGCTGGGCGCGGGACCCAGCCGTCTGTGTCTATGCTGTCGGCTTCTCCGCCGACCGATGGGCCCGCCGATTGGTGGACCCCGCCGGCTGCCGGCCTTCTGGTCGACAGGCCGGTCCCACCGTTCAGGGGTCTTGTCGGAGGCTGGTTACTGTTGCCTCGCCACTGGTGACGAGGGCTTTGTCGTGGTAAGCATGGCTACAGTGCTGCCGTCGAGCGGCTTATTGTTGTAGCCTTACCTCGCCTTATCTTCTTAATGAGGCACCTCCTTCGAGGAAGTGAACTAGCCAACTACTGGGAGTCGGCCATACCCCAGGCCGACTGGGAGAGGCCTGGCCGCCTTTAGGCGTCTCCCTGACTAAGGGGGCCCATCACCCACGGGTCGTACTGACAGCTCGCCGTGGGTGACGTCATGGTCAACATGGCAACAGTGTCGCATCGGACGGGTGATGGCCGTCCCGTATGACGCACTGTGGCCATGTGCGTTCCAGGATTTGGGGGTGGCAGGTTTCACTGTAGCCACGCCCCGTCTCATCGCCGTTTTGTTGGTGCAAACTCTGAGGGTACGATCTCGGCCGCCTGCTGGGGAGGCGGCTTCTTGGAGTCGGCCTTCTCGTGGCCGGCTTCTTGGAGCCGGCCCTCTCGTGGTTTTCTTCTCGAGGATTTTAGGGCTGGGCCGCCTTCGAGCAGCCGGCCTGAGAGGTAGCCAGCCGGGGGAAGGCGGCCCCACGTCTTGGATGTTTGAAGGCTCGATCGGCCTATGATTTTTCTGAAGAGCCAGGGGAGCCGGCTAAGCTACCCGTGGTCATTTACTCCGACACATTGAGTTGTAAATAAATAGAAGTGTGATGATCATCATTTTCTAGAGCATTGTCCCAAGTGAGGAATAAAAAAAGAGAAAGGTCATATAAAAAAAGAAAAGGCCCAAAAAAGAGAGAAAGGCCATAAAAAAAGAGAAAGGCCCAAAGGAAAAAAAAAAGAAAAAATGAGAGAAAAGAGAGAAGGGACAATGTTACTATCCTTTGCCACACTTGTGCTTCAAAGTAGCACCATAATCTTCATGATAGAGAGTCTTTTGTTTTGTCACTTTCATATACTAGTGGGAATTTTTAATTATAGAACTTGGCTTGTATATTCCAACAATGGGCCTCCTCAAGTGCCCTAGGTCTCCGTGAGCAAGCAAGTTGGATGCACACCCACTTAGTTTCTTTTGTTGAGCTTTCATACATTTATAGCTCTAGTGCATCAGTTGCATGGCAATCCCTACTCCTTGCATTAACATCAATCGGTGGGCATCTCCATAGCCCACTGATTAGCCTCGTTGATGTGAGACTTTCTCCTTTTTGTCTTCTCCACATAACCCCCCTCATTATATTCTATTCCACCCATAGTGCTATGTCCATGGCTCGCGCTCATATATTGCGTGAAAGTTTATAGGTTTGAGATTACTAAAGTATGAAACAATTGTTTGGCTTGTCATCGGGGTTGTGCATGATGAGAGCATTCTTGTGTGACAAAAATAAAACATGACTAAACCATATGATTTTGTAGGGATGAACTTTCTTTGGCCATGTTATTTTGAGAAGACATAATTGCTTAGTTAGTATGCTTGAAGTATTATTATTTTTATGTCAATATGAACTTTTGTCTTGAATCTTTCGGATCTAAATATTCATACCATAATTAAGAAGAATTACATTAAAATTATGCCAAGTAGCACTCCGCATCAAAAATTCTGTTTTTATCATTTACCTACTCGAGAACGAGCAGGAATTAAGTTTGGGGATGCTTGATACGTCTCCAACTTATCTATAATTTTTGATTGCTCCATGATATATTATCTACTGTTTTGGACATTATTGGGCTTTATTATCCACTTTTATATTATTTTTGGGACTAACCTATTAACCGGAGGCCCAGCCCAGAATTCCTGTTTTTTTTTGCCTATTTTAGGGTTTCGAAGAAAAGGAATATCAAACGGAGTCCAAATGGAATGAAACCTTCGGGAACGTGATTTTCTCAACGAACAAGACCCGGGAGACTTGGACCCTACGTCAATAAAGGAAACAGGAGGCCACGAGGTAGGGGGGCGCACCCACCCCCACCAGACACGCCCTCCACCCGCGTGGGCCCCCTCTTGCTCCACTGACGTACTCCTTCCTCCTATATATATATCCACGTACCCCCAGACGATCAGAAACGGAGCCAAAACCCTAATTCCACCGCCGCAACTTTCTGTATCCACGAGATCCCATCTTGGGGCCTGTTCCGGAGCTCCGCCGGAGGGGGCATCGATCACGGAGGGCTTCTACATAACACCATAGCCCCTCCGATGAAGTGTGAGTAGTTCACCTCAGACCTACGGGTCCATAGTTAGTAGCTAGATGGCTTCTTCTCTCTTTTTGGATCTCAATACAATGTTCTCCCCCTCTCTTGTAGAGATCTATTCGATGTAATTTTCTTTTTGCGGTGTGTTGGTTGAGACCGATGAATTGTGGGTTTATGATCAAGTCTATCTATGAATAATATTTGAATCTTCTCTGAATTCTTTTATGTATGTTTGGTTATCTTTGCAAGTCTCTTCGAATTATCAGTTTGGTTTGGCCTACTAGATTGATCTTTCTTGCAATGGGAGAAGTGCTTAGCTTTGGGTTCAATCTTGCGGTGTCCTTTCCCGGTGACAGTAAGGGCAGCAAGGCACGTATTGTATTGTTGCCATCGAGGATAACAAGATGGGGTTTTCTTCATATTGCATGAGTCTATCTACATCATGTCATCTTGCTTAAGGCGTTACTCTGTTTTTAACTTAATACTCTAGATGCATGCTGGATAGCGGTCGATGAGTGGAGTAATAGTAGTAGATGCAGGCAGGAGTCGGTCTACTTGTCTCGGACGTGATGCCTATATACATGATCATACCTGGATATTCTCATAACTATGCTCAATTCTGTCAATTGCTCAACAGTAATTTGTTCCCACACCGTAGAATACTTATGCTCTCGAGAAAAGCCACTAGTGAAACCTATGGCCCCCGGGTCTATCTTTATCATATTGATCTCCTACTAATTAGTTATTTCCTTTGCTATTAACTTTGCCTTTATTTTACTTTGCATCTTTTATCATAAAAATACCAAAAATATTATCTTATCATATCTATCAGATCTCACTCTCGTAAGTGGCCTTATAGGGATTGACAACCCCTATTTGCGTTGGTTGTGAGGATTTATTTGTTTTGTGCAGGTGCAGGGGACTCGCGCGTAGCCTCCTACTGGATTGATACCTTGGTTCTCAAAAATTGAGGGAAATACTTACGCTACTTTGCTGCATCATCCCTTCCTCTCCGGGGAAAACCAACGCAGTGCTCAAGAGGTAGCACTCATCAGTCATCTTGTAGTCATAGAATTTCTTCATGACGTACAACTCGCTGCCGGCGTCTGAGGCACCAAACTTGGCCTCGAGTGCAGCCCACATGTCCCTGCCGTTGTCAAACGACATATACGAATCCACAATGGAGTCATCAAGAACACTCAAAAGAGCGCCTTTAAAGAGGGTATCGATCTTCTCGAAAGCTTCTAGCTGTGCTGGATTAAGACCGCCCTCGGGCTTGCCCTTGGTGGCGTCATAGCAGCCCATGGTCTGAAACCAGTTGACTGCATGCGCCACCTCTTATATTGCGCCCCCTTAAAGGCAGGCGGCTTCAGATGCGCAGCAAAACCACTCGGAGTAAATTGCCTATAATTAGGTTTTTGGATTGTTGTTAAAATGAGCAAATTACTACGAGATTTAATTTGAATAAATAGGAAATAGATCATGACAGCAATAGCAGAGCTTAAACTAATCATGCGAACTAGCATAGTAGATGAATAGATCACATCTAGGGCACATACTAGAAATGTGAATTCTACCACGATCTCGAAGAAGAAGCATAGAATAACATACAGTGCAGCGGGTGCAGCACCGCCGGCGTTGACGTTGCCGCGCATGTCGTCGAGGATGAGGTTGCCGTGGTCGGAGAAGAAGTCGTCACTGCCAGCAGTCGCGCGAGTGCGCTCCCCAAAAACCTGATCGCCCCTCTCTCGTACAGGATCACGAGAGGCGGGGTTCCGGAGGCCTGTTGTCCCTTATCCCGGTGCACGCCGAAAGGAGGGATGGAGAAGACTTGCTTGGCGGCCCAATGATCTGGAACGGTGGTGAGAAACCATACGAAGCGGCGGCGGCTAGGATAGACGTCTGCCTGACTATATAGTGCGGGCCGGGTAGGTCGTGGGAGTAAACCCCACGTCCGAGTCGTCACGATCCAAAAGAATCGGAAACGGTTCAGTAATTAACGCGTCCATTAATTATTGTCTCATTAATTTTTTCCGAGCAGCAAAAATATAGACAGCGTGCATAGCTCTATCCTCGGCTCGGCTCAATCCCGCGGCGCGCCGAGGCGTGGCGTGGCGAGCGAGGAGGAGGAGCGCGCGTGTAGGTCTCCTCTTCTCATGCTCATACAAGTGATAGAAAAGCTCACCTTATAAAGAGATGTAACTCTCTCTCAACTTTCGGGGTGGGACTAAACTTTAATCTCACTCACTCTACTCACATGTGTGTATGAATGAGCCAAGAGAATTTTAGAATTTTAGTTGGGCTTTGGGCCAAAGGCCTACTAGCAAAATTCCAACAGCTTACAGCAGAAGACAACGCCGCCTCAGCGTCCGGAGCCCTCCGGTCGGGAGCAGTAGATCCTGGCGGGAGGGAAGGTGTAGGAGACATGTACGTACGCGAGCTAGCTACACTATCCGTTGCCGCCCTAGGAAATGAAATGGTCCCGACATGATACGACACGACACGATAGGCAATCTATACCGGCATTAGCTAGGCAGCTTGTTTGTTTTGTTTGTACACTGAACAAAGATGATGTGCCAAGGGATGAATACAAGACGCATGCACTACCGTGTTCCTCTTCTACACTCTGCTCTAGCTAGTGCATGCATTGGTGCATGGAGGCTCCGTGAGACATTTCTCCCGGCGCGGACGTAGATGCACTTGTTGCTCCCTACAAGACATGCAAAGTTCTCGACCTCGTACGACACGTTTTGGCGCTATAAGGACGCCGTGACCGTTCAGGAGTCGATAGCCACAGGCGGCTACGTGCGGCAGAGCGGGCAGCTCGGCCGCCGCCGCAGCCATTCGTCGACGCACAGCCGGTGGAACGTGTGCCGGCACCCCGGCAACCACCGGAGCTCGTCGCCGTCTGCGTACTGCGCCAGGCACACCGCGCACGTCGTGTCGCGCGTGTCTCCGGGCGCCTGGCCATCTTCGACCGTCGCGGCGGCAGCAGCCATCTGGCTCTGTCCTTCGCCCCTTCGCAGCCGACGAATACACCGCGGTCAGGTACGCGGCCAGGACGGCCTCGTCGATCCCGCACGGCGACCGCCCCAGGCCGAGCTCGGGGTCGACGACGCTCCGCTGTGACTGCGACGGCGACGGCGAGGTTGGAGCAGAGGACGACGGTGGAGAGGGAGACGCCGAGAAGCACGGCCACGAAGGCGCCGATCAGCACCACGGTGGAGCCGGGCATGGTGGTCGCTGGCCGGAACCTGTCCGGCCGTGTGCTTGGTTTGTCCATGCGTGCGTCGAGCTGCCGGCCACGTCACGGTCGATATCAAATCAGATCAATGCATCAGCCCCGTAAAAATGTATATACTCGCTGCCAAAGAATGAGTGCGGTCCAAATCCAAATTAACGCGGTCGTCGTAATTGGCAAGCTAATTAGGCATCACGAACGTTTGACTATTAGTTAATTACCGGCTGTTTGTCGCAAAGTAATATACTCCGTGCACTCCTACGACCACCGTGTAACTTTGCCAGGAAAAAGAGCCTGCAGATTGGCCTAGTACTGGTAGGTTCATGCGTTGAAAGAGGCTAATTTCTGAGCTGTTCGTAACCCGTTAGCTAGCTGCGCCTGCTTGGAGACTCTAGAATCTGGAATTTGTCAATAGTAGTATAGTACAAGTGTCTGTGTCGTCTCGTTGAATGAAACCGGGAGCAAAATTTTAGCAGTCAAGAAGCGAAAATGCTACATCCACGGGCTCCCACAAAAGAGCCTACGTAAACTTCTAACAAACTAATTATCCTTTGATTTTCACGGAGTGGGCTCTTCCCTCCCCATCTTCTCACGTTACTTATTAGGTTAATCATGTAATTATCATTACATAGGTGTAGCGTTACTCGTCAAGAAGGGGTTGCCATGGCTTGTGCTGGCTGATGAAGATCGTTCACTCAAATCTCCAATTTCCCTCAAAGAAACAGCCGACTGTATTTTTCTTCATTTCGTGCACAATCACTTTTACCTATACTGACTGTTTTGAAGATTCGCGCCCACATATTGTTGCTGCGAGCCCGCCTACCCCCTTTCCCATTGTGTTTTGTTACTTGTTGCACACGAATTTTTCTCATTAACTACCACAAGGCGCTGGGGAGAGAGAGGAGTTCATCGTCGCTGGAGAGGCCACCCCATCCAGGTGATGCCACGGCGATCTACGTAGAGATGATGAAGACCTAGGGACCGCGTCCATGTTCCTTGGTTGTTTCTGTTTGCATGCCCTCCCCACCCACACGTACCAGCCATGGGAACTCGATGCGACATCGACAGCGATCAAGGGCAGTGGAAGATGAATCTAGTCTGAGATTGTGCTTTGTCATTTCCTCCGGCTTGGTAACCGTAGAACATTTGCATAACCTGGTGTGTCCCTGTTGCAGGGTTATGGTCCGGGCATTGCTTGTTTTTGGAAGACCTCGCCAAGTGACATTGGACCTTTGTGGTCCATAAGCCATGGTTGGATGCAATGGTGGAGCCATTGTTTCAAAAAAAAAATGGTGGAGCCAGGATCCAGCCACGCCTCAGGCCAGCCTTGCACCTACAATGGGCTATAATATGCAGCAGTACCACTGCACGCTACAGTGAATGAAGCACATCTCGGCCACGCCCCATGCGGCGGCCTGACCTGCCTAGGGCGTGACGCCGCCACTGGTTAGATAGGTGGACATGCAATTCGTGGCATCTTTGTGGACTGCAGGTTCAAGACATTTTGTTGTCTTATAACCTTTATGGTTCGAACCTCCGTCAATGAGGAGCAGGATAATCACAACTTCTAAACCTCGAAATTACATCGTCGAGCCACCTCCTATTTGTATCTCTTTAACTTGAATCCCCATTTTCTTGCAAGTTCTAACTTTCACAGTCATACTCTTGATAGTTTGCATGCATAGTTGTTTCTATGGACTCTACTCCCTAGTACAATAGTCCACATAAGACAAATCAAGTACATTTAGGCATCCTACTTTTTGTTCCTTATGGGATGCAAAAAATTGCATTATGACTCATTTTTTGTATATTAATACAACCTGACAAGAGTTTGATGTTTTGGAACTCAGGCTCCATGGAGACCTTCCAAAAAAAGGTAAAAATCAAAAGTTACAGTTTTCAAAAAAGTTCAGGAAACAAAATCCACATGTCCATATGTATTTTACATTCGTATAAATTATCATGTTGGAATGACTTAAGATGCGAGCTACACAAAAAAAACTAATTCATAGATTTTTCATAGATTTTAATAGTACTAAAACTCCACAATATTTTTGTAGCTCACATATTAAACCATTCATAATAAAAAAATTACACATATGAAATGTGTTTTTTTCTTTCTTAAATTTAATAAAACTTGAAACAATTATTTTTGAAAGTTTTCATTAAAGAAGCTACATGGAGTCTGAGCTACAAAACGAAATTCCATACATGACAATATGTATCCATAGTTTCTAAACATATACATGGGTGTTTATATAATTTTTTTGAAGGTGGGTTGTTTATATTATTACGGGAAAGTATGGCACAATATCATTTTTTTTCTCATGAATTGGCTCCCCAAATAGGATTTTTGCTAGCTGGCATGCTTTTAAGTACAATTTTTTTTACTGAGGTAGTGTATTGTCAGACAATAATACAAAACAAAGTCGCCCCACTATATAATTAACCGCTATACAAAGTGATCTTTTATGTTAACAATCTAGTATCCAGTCTCTGAAGTTGGATATCAGCTCGTTGGAAAGAATTTAAGAGCTAGTTTGCATTCATTTTAAGGCCGGGTGCAAATGGTACCCTTTAGGGTATTCTCTAATTCACCCTCTTTGGTTTAACTAAATGAACTATATTTTTAGAGTTTAAACAACTTTTTAAATTATATTCATTTGCTTGAACTAAGGAGAGGTTCCAAGAGTACCCCTGGGGTACCCCTCCCTAATTCATGTCACGTCAAAGTACGGCGAAATATCTCACGTTTTGAAACTCGGCCCCTGAGAATCTCGTTTTCTTAAAAAAAAGGAAATTGCCCAGTTAATTTGCGGGAACCGGACGAAAACCGTATCTTCATCATTCATGGTATAAATAGGTGTATAGTCGATCACCGAGGATTAATAACGATCAACTAATAAGGCATGCTTCACCGTCTTAATCTCCTACTTAAGTATCCTATTATTTCATCATTACTTTTTCAGTTAACACATTGTTCCGTCATTACTAGTAATTGTTCACTTATCCTATTTCCTACTTAAGTATCCTATTATTTCATCATTACTTTTTCAGTTAACACATTGTTCCGTCATTACTAGTAATTGTTCACTTATCCTATTAAGAGAGGCGCTTTTCTTTTCTAGCTGTCACATTTGCATTAGCGAACATGCCACGGCACCCTAGCTCTTTTCTATGTCAAATCAAAGCAAAAAAGGGCCCTGATAAGCGCCGGTGCGCCGGCCGAAACTTTCGGCCGGTCCTATCGCGCACGCATGATCTGGATGGTTGTAGCGGCAACGATCTTCGTGGTTGTAACTGCTTCGTTCAGGAAAACAGGACAAAGAAAAATCCATGGCGCCTGTCACCTGCGTCCATGCCGTGATCCTTCAAGACGACAGCCAGCTCGCCGGCCGTCCACGCCCTCTTGCCACCCTCGTCGCCGGCGGTCATCCTCGCAGCACCAACCTCCCCGGTTTCAGCAAGGATGGGTTCACTCCTGTAGCAAATCGTCACTGCCTTCTAGCACGCCTGCCGTCTCTGTAGTTGCAACACTTAGCCGCCGCCGTCGTAGCACGTTCGTCGCCGCACAACCGTGCTGCCAGCCGCAGTCCTCAACATCGTCGTTCACCAAAAATCAGAACGCTGGTTGAAGCTTTTTCTCATGTAATGGAAGCTTTTTTTTCCATGCCGGTTGAAGCTTTTTACATAGAGTTGAAGTTTTTCTTGAAGCCGACTGAAGCTTTTTTCATCGCGGGTTGAAGCTTTTCCTAAGCCATTGGAAACTCTTTTCCATTGTTGAAGCTTTTTATCCACGTCCATCGGCGCCCGTCGCCCACCTGTTTGCAGCGTCGCCGCGCACCGGTTGTATCAACTCCGTGTGTCGCTTCCAACATTGTAGGATCGTCGGTTGACGCTTTCAATTTTAAGAGTACTAGTAAGCTTGCACGTGCAACACACGTCTTAATTGCCACAAAATAATTATGAAAATAGTTGTCTAGTTTTACATAGTTTTTTTTTCTACACATGTTTCTTCTTTTTGTGAATTTTTTTATCTACACATGTTTCTTCTTTTTGCGAAAATTATCTACACATGTTTCACTAAATAATAGTGTTTTTAGTAGAAGAAAAAACTAATTCACAAGGACAAATGAAGAAGGTGCAGATAATATTAAAGATTAATAAATGTATGTAACAAGTGACCGTATGTCCAAGTCTACAGTTTGCGTGTCTAACTGAAGTCAATCAAAAGTATATAACACATGTATACTAAAGAGGAAATGGTATAAAAATATAAAATTATCTTGTATGATAATATTTCATACACCACAATATGCTTCTTTTTATCATTATTACCATGAAGAAAAATCAGTAAAAGAATACGACAATGACACTCAATGCCATTCATAATAGACTCATAGTAAATTCTCAAAAAAAAAATCATAGTAATCATGTCGTTCAGTGCACGTATTGACTGATATAGCTAAAGCTAAGAGTATTTTAAAGCAAGAAAAAATTAGGACATAGAATGGTTTCACTTTGTTGCTTTCCATTGGACGGCCGAAAGGGCATGGCCTTGCTCCTTTGACGTGCATCTTTGATGGCTTTACAAAATGTTGTTCTTAACAGAAAAATGTTCCCATTCAAATAAAAATAAAGAATGTCACATGTTCCCTATTTAAACAAGAATAACACATGTTCTTTGCTAGAAATCATTCGCGCAATGTTGGCCAAAAGTATAGTATGAGCAATACCATCAACAAGTACGAGGGGATAAAGAGTGAGCAAACCAAATACATAATAATGTGAATTGCAAGTGGTAACTGTGTCTCCAGTAAGTTTGAATTGTAATTGGTAATACTCTCTGCAGCATGTCCTCTGGCACCTTGCAATAGAAAATATGGCATGTATATTCACATTCATATGAAAAGCTATGGAAACTGAAAACACACCAAAATAATGCACAATCTGGATGTATTGGTTTTTGTTTTCACATTTTGCTTCCCAGCACAAGTACCAGACAGGAAGATTCAGATACATGCAAAACGGCTTCTGTGTGCACATACACCTTGAATGGTAAAAAAAATATAGATCTGTTTCCTGGAAAGGAAGAACGCAGTGAGGAGACAAATAAAAATGAATGTTGAGAATAGAAACAAATACAAGAATAGGCTTTCAGCGAAAGTTGTATTCTTGTAGAAATTTTGCTGAGCATTAGATAGTCCATCACTATAGTAAATGTGGACATAAAGTGCAAGCCATAGAAGATACATTGTGCTGGTCGGGTTGTGATCAATCAAATCACCGAATCAAAAAATATATCAGCCTGTGAACACTGCCTGTTACAGCTTGGCAGGCACAGATGCACAACTTTCTAGCAGTATTTGCAAAGGTGCACTCGCAAAAGGTCAACAACTGTTTTTGATCAGATGTACTAAAAAACACTTAATAATTTAGCTGCTCCAGTTGCATAGATATCAACAATATGGAATAAAAGGAGTCTAGAATTTCAACAAATGATACAAAGCATTTGGGAGAATGCAAGCCACTGACTCTTGTTATGAGTCAAGAAATTTAGCTGATCATTTTTTCTTGTCGTGGACTGGGATGTTGCATTCTCGGAACACTGGCATGTTTTCTATTTGTTTTCAGATATTATATATACCCTATCAACTCAAACTCGATTTTGCATTTTTTTTAATTCAAATTGTTTTTATCTGAGTTGCAGAAGAGTGATTGACATGTTGTCAAGCAATATGACCAAAGTTCCTATGAGCAATCGTCATAACACACTCCACTTGTGTTCCAACTTCCAAGTAATTCCAAATGTTACCTCCACTTCAACTCCAATTAAGCTGCAGTTGCATTCTTCCAAGAATGGCTGCATCCACATAAAGAAAAAACATTAGAAAGATTGGATCACTGACTTCTATAAAATAGATCTACACGCTTTGATGTATGCTGTTATGTGAGGAACATAAACCTGAATGGAAAATTGGAGAAACAATAGTAAAAAATAGTTCCAGTCAAAGGTCCACTTCTCATCCCATTGAGCAGATTTCAATAAAAAGTAATGGAAACATTAAAAAAAGAGAATTAGAAACATAAAGTAGAAATTCACCTGCTCAACACTATGCATGAAATATTTGTTAAGAATACGGCGCATGAAATATTTGTTAGGAATATGCATAAGCTAAACCAATGCCAAATTCTACCATGTGGCATGGACTATGGTGTCGCGCAACACTTTCAACTTCGATGTGAGGATAATACTGACCTAGAAACTGTAGGATGAAGTTTAGCCATTGGATAGAGAATGGATCCAAATATCAATGGAAATGCTGCTCCAATCGGAATCTCGGCCAGCAGCTTAGAAGAGAAATATGGTCCTAGTGCATAGGAACCCTTTGCACGTTCCCTGTCAACTATAGCTCGTTCTTTCGGGAAAACCCCCACCGTCTTTGTCAGAGCAGCCATTGCTGTGTTTATGGCAGCCACCTAACTCGTGAAATGAAAGAAAACAGACAGTTATAAGATATGAGGAGGTGCTCAGGCATTTTTTAGAGAAACTGGTCTTTAAGACAAAATGGGAAGAGTTATAAGATAGATCAAATATCAGAATGTGTTTGTTCCATAGATTCAAGACATTCTACCTGAAGAAGTCCCATCCTATCTTGTATGGAAGTTTGAGTTTTCCCCATTCGCCAGAACACTGATCCAAATATAATTGTTGAAGCAACAGACATTCTTGCTCTCACTTTGTTTGTTGGTCCATCACGAAAAGCCTGAAATACTTCTCAGAATCAACTAATAGATAGTCAATCTTCAGGTAAACAACCATTTAGATTTCAGGCAACTAAGCTCAGATATCTCGAAGCTACCCAAGCTAAGATTCGAAATTCAGAAAATAACCAATCAAGAAGTGTTCAATTTATTTTGTTCGCATCAAGAGCCCTTTTCTTGTTTACTTGGTTTACTTACACATTTCATGCAGTAGTTACATGTTGCAGCTACATCAGCCACAGAGTTGGTGAAAGCACAACATGCCACCAAGTGTCAACTTACAGTAAATATTGAAAAGATAGATCCCCTGAATTTGCTACAGTATAGGTCCGGTTTATTTTAAGCTAAACACACACGCCAAAATAACCTATCAACGAATTTCAAGGCAGAAGTAGGAAAAAAGCTGGAAGACACTATCAGACAAGGCTCCGTGAAAAACCTGCATCCATGCTCTCTTGAATAGCAAACGAAATTGTCTCCACCAACCACGTCTTTGCTTGCTAGTGGACTTATGAGCAAGTTTGGTAGAAAATTCAGAGCCCTCCGACTGTGTTACTGGACTGTTAAATTCAGTAATTAGAACCTTATTTGCAAAATCATCAATTAGGTTCTCAATCCTTTTCTGTGATGACTGTACACTTTCAGCTGAGCTATAATCAGTGGAAATGAGATCAGCCAAGAACTCAGCAGGGTTCTCATGACCTGGGCATTGGTACCTAATGAAGTAAACAAACTCAAATTAGTAATCAGTAATAGTACAAGTGCAGAATAAGATATGGGCTGAAAACAAAGCAGTTAAAATAGGCCTGAGTTATGTTCCACGGAGTAAACAGCTAAAAATAACTGTGCAAAAATTCCAGCATCGTGAATGCTCGATTTCAGGGCTCTCCTAACAAGGATACATATAGTCAAATGATAAATTACTTAAGCTTGAAGCAAGTGCGAAAAATCAGACGTACAATAGAACCTGAACTGCTGAAAACATGAAGGACCATTGTATGCCTATGGACGGAGTACTTCCCTCTATGCCTACTTATGTAACACTTGCTTCAGTACCGTGTTGGCCACATGAATAATACTAAAATGTTGACACATCACCATATCCATCATCCATGTGTATAACAATTGATCGTGACATGCTACAGTGTCAAATACAAAATGACTGAGATGTGTTACCAAAATCCAATCTATGCCTGGTATTACTTAGCCCTGCTAACTATATTATAAATTAAATAAGTGCAGTACATACATTTGAGATATGTGGAAATCATGGAAAATATTATGTTTTAGAGAACACCAAATGAGTGAATGACAGAGGAATGTAAGTGATGACAGAATAACAACCCTAATGACGCAAAGTATTTTAGAGGTTCTTCTTTTGCCAGCCCCATATATACAACTTCTCCCTCTGAGAGTAGCACAATGTCATCAAATTTGCTATAGACTGAACCTCTCGGCTGGTGTATAGAGCATATGACAGTGTGCCCATCTGCTGTCTAAGAGTGTCCATCACCTTCTCTGCCTGGAATGCATCAAGGCCTAAAAGAGAGTAACAAACATACACAAAGTTCATGTGCTATCAGTTCATATTTTACAGCTGGCATACCAGGCTATTAAAAAGAACTCTAGCTAATATTCAGGAGAGGGTCTCAGGAGAAAAGGCTGATCCATGTGAAAGTTCAACAATTCAACAAGGGACCCCACCTAAAAACGGAAAGTTGCAAGAATAGTCTCATTTTTCTTCACGGGACTGTGGGTGATACTTTGGTGGATTGTCTTGCTTGAGAAACAAACTCGAGAATTAAATTGATAAAACGATGGTTAATATAAAACATAGACAACTGCAGTTGTGAGGTAATCAGGAAAAGATGCAAGCAGGTCACGTACCAGGCCAGTGACTGTAGACAACCTCCCAGGCTTATTGGCCTATCTGTTTTCCTCACAAGATCCACATAATCACTTCACTGAACCAAGAAATGGGATCACTTATTGATAGTTAAACATGATTTCCTAATCATCAGCTCACTTGTTAGGTTAAAAATATATATAAAGATGGTTATTAGATCAGCATGCCTTGTTTCTTGCAATATTGGTGGCAGATGGAGGCTGATACTTGTGATGTGCAGTTAAATGATTTAATCATTTAAGGGAGATTTGATTTGATGCCTCTGACTGACTATATCAGGCAATGGATACTGAATAATCGCATCATACTTTGAGATAGCAGTAAGGTTAATACTTTAGCTTATTTACCAAATTACATTACTTGCAAAATATTTACCTATTTACAACAGGAAATCGTATATGTATCAGTATTGATGGAGCTAACATTAAACAGTATAATCAACATGTCTAGCTCAGAGCCCTCTTCCTATCATTCCATGATATACATGCTTTTATCCTGAAGTTTGCATCTACTTCGCTATGTCTATTCAGATCAACTTAAGGTTCTAGGAGTAATCAATAGTAAAGTTGGCGGTGTAGAAAAACCAGGATCATATGTATACGTTCAATTTCAGACCACAACATGGCCTACAAGGAGGGAATTAGCTAGGCAACGGAAGAAGCCTGAAAGGTAATCTTGATTAATTCTAAAATAGCAAACCATGATGGATGCCGGTGAGCTGCCTAAACGAACGTAAACATTGTTCATCACAAAAATTCAGAAATTTGTCATTCACTAATGGAGCACACACATGCCAGGGATGTTAAAGAAATGGGGAACATCGTACATCATTAGAAATATTTATGCAATATTGAGAAGCTCAATTATTAAATGGTGCAAACAAAGTAAGCAGAATCTCAAGTAAATATGAATATGTGACGAAAAGGACCTTAGATGCTGCAGATGTTGATGAGTGGCAATATTCTGTACCTGTAGAAATAAAGTATGCGTAGTTAGGGAGGAAGAGGAAACTGAATTTTTTTTTCATTCTGTCAAAATTATATATTTCAAAATGTCATTCAGTTTTGCCGCATATGGTTTTTATGTAAACTTTTGAATGTTGAAACATATGTTTCATGAATCTTGAAACATATTAGCTTGCACATTTTTTTTAAAAGTACTAAATTATTTTCCCATATAAAATTTAAGAAAGCGATAGCAGTAGACTGGTTAAGTGTAGAGGCTTCAAAAGATGTTGCAGAGGTGTGGAAGAAGGTAATACTCAAAAATAGAATTTTTTAGGTCAAATCAAGTTGCATCTCTAACTAGAGATGAAAGGTTTAATGTCATGAGTGTACCAAGCAGAGAGCATCTATTTTGCAAGCAGAGAGGCTGCAGGGTGCCTTTTATGCATTCAACAGAAGGACTAAGTAGAAGCATCCCTTTTCACCTCCTATATTCACCATCCGCCTCTCCTATTTCCTCTCTCCACTGCCTCCTCTCAACCCATCCCGGTAAGCCCCACCTTCGCCTCGTTGATGCATATGGCCTTTGCATCACGGTGCGCAAACCTTCATGATCTAAATAGATCTACCTCTCATGTCAATATACAATGCTTGCTCACAGCCCATGACTCAATCTCTTGAAACAACAAAACACGTGGGTTTAAAAAAAATTAATTGAAACTACAATGTGGTATTTTTTAACTCAAACTACAATGTGCAGATTATATATTTAGATTATTTAGATTATTATATATTTGAGTAGTTGTGACAAAACAAAACATCGCTGCCGACACTATTGTGGATAACCCAATATAGCAAAACTTTGGCCTCCTTTCCTGTAGTTAGGCAACTTCAGGAGCATAGCAACACAATGGGATGGGAAGGTAAGCAACAAAACTTCAAATGTATGAGTTGCTTGGACTACAAATTTCTGAAATCCTCACTAATTCAATATGTCCTCATAAACTGTAACCCTTTTAGCGCTGAGTGTGGCATTGGCGTTGGATCATGATAATTCACATACGGCAATTGTTCCAGAATAATTGTTCCTGCTGTGTGGAAGAATCATGTATGTATGCACTAAAATAATCATAACCAGAAGGATCATGTACAGACTGAAGCGAAAAATGATGCAGATGAAGGAAAGATTCACCAGGTTGAACAAGCCTTGGAGTGGTCAGTACAAAACTGAAGCCTGACGATTGCTATGTATGTATCTAGCCTCTACAATTTTCATGAATAGAAGACAAAGTTGAGAAGATGTTGGTACAGAGCAAAAACACAGAGTTGAGATAAGCAAACAGTGTTGTGTGTAGATTCGCAGGAATCCCTCCCTGCTGTGACCTGACCTGCGTGCAACTGTTGTCTCAATAGCAGAGCATCGGTGGTCTTCCGTTCCGTTGTAGGTGCTGCACCTGCGTGCATCTGCATCAGGGAGGGAGGGTGTGAGTGAGGGGAGCCGCCAAATCCAAAACAATCAAGAGTCCAGTTGGGAGAGGAGAAGAGGGACCTTGACGACATCCAGGCATTCCATGGCGGCTGCGGCGACTCCATGGCCATGGGAAAGAGGCGCACGGACCTGGCCTTCCGTGGCTGCATGCCGGGGCGAGGTGGATTGGATCCGGCTGGGAGCAGAGGAGAGGAGGCGTCCCATCCCAAAAGAAGAGGAGAGAGACTCGCTCCGGCGGAGTGGCGGAGGCCAAGCTGCGGCGGGGCGGCTCCGGCGGCAGGGGAGGCTCCCGGCGAGCCGCGGCGGGGGCGGGGCGGGCTCACGCGGTCGGGGAGGCTCCCGGCGACCCGCGGCCGCTTCCCGTGGCTCCGGCGGCGCGAGGAGGCGGTGAAGGGCGCGGCTGTGGGAGGCGAATGGCGCGGCTGCGGGAGGAGGAGGAGGAGGTCGTGGGGGAGAAGGAGGAGGTCGTGCGGGCGGGCGGTTTACTTTCTTTTTTACTGCGGGGCATAGTAGCGACGCGGCTTGTTGCGTGGTTGATAGTATTAAACACGGAAGGATTTAGGATCATTAGATCTTATTGATGGATGGGTTTGATTGTTTGATTCTCCGCTCTCTCTTTCTTTTATAGAGGTAGTAGATGATTGTAGCTTTTTTAGTTCACGGTGGTTCGATTGGAACTTTTTCAAACTATAGTTGAAACTTTTCATATAAACGGTTGTAGCTCTTTGGTCACAGAGTTGTCCAGTTGAAGCTTTGTATACTACCGGTTGAAACTTTTGAATTAAACCGTGGAAGCTTTTCTCAAGAATGATTGTAGTATCGTCTCAGCTATCAGACGCCGTGGCTGGTCGTGACTCGTGAGACATTGTCGGTTAACAGCGTCGTGCGCAAAACTCTTGCAACTCCCCTCGTGGCGACTTCTCCGGCCCTCGCCGTCTTCTCCACCCCGTCGTGGCTTGCCCTAACAGCAAGGGGGCGTCATGCCTATGCGTGGGGTGCGAAGATGGAGGAAAAGAACGGTTCCAACTACCCCCACATCGTGAGGAAGAAGAAGTGCAAGAGAAGGGGAAAACGATTCAGAGAAGTAGTGCTCGTGGCCTGTACGACGCACGATCCAGACGGATCGCAAGGTTCAGGTGCGACCGGCCCAATCTTTGGCCGGCGCCCCAGCTCGAAACATTATCCAGCAAAAAAGATCAATTCATAAAAATTGGAGAGAAAGGTCCCAGGAATATGGATACTACTGTATTTCTCAACAGGGAATCGTGGACGCAGCAAGCAAGGAACAATCGGTGGCTGGAAAAGGTAAAAGTAGAACGCGAGGGAAGCGGATCCTCTAACATTGTGAAGGGATGTCACGTAAGTTACAGTAACCGTGACATCTCTTCTTCATATCCATATGATTAAGCCTAAAATAATTATAATTAAATTGCAAATTACAAATTTACTATATACATTTACAAAAATTACATACAAAGAAAATTATGGTGCAATAAAATTATTTTTTGATTTTTTTGTACATGCTACAGTAAATCCACACGATGATTACTACAGTATTCACGATAGCTCGTGACATCTCTTCTTTATTTTACATACACATGTCACTGTAGCTTCATGACATTCCTTAAAGATGTTAGAGGATCCACTTCCGGCATGGCCATCGTCATTACCATTGCCTTCGTGGTCGACGGCGGAGATTCGATCTGACCGTGAGATGGCCGTTGGCGCAAATCTCAACGCACGCATATGAGGTTGTCAGGTTGTCCCTACTTTGCGAGGTGCGACCATGTCAAGGGACAGACAACCTTCTAATCGGCGCATCCATGGCTCTGCTCGTCGTGCTTTCCCTCGTCACCTTCTTCTGCTCCAACCGATGGCGAGTGGCAAGATGCGTCGTACTCGATCGATGCCTTGTACGGGACAATTTGTGACCATATACATGCCGGAAGATGTATTAGATGTGATCCTCAAAAAAAGGAAGATGTATGGATGCTCTGTACAGAGCCGCCATCTACATGCTGGAAGATGTATAGAGTACGTAGCCAAGCTAGGTAGGTCGTCATGGCCATGTGATGTGACCATGACTCGTTCCCTCTAAAAAGACACATATGCTAAATTGGGAAGCTAGCTCGGACAATCATTCTTGGACTGGATTGCCAACCGCAGAAGCTTTCTGAGTTTGGCACGTACTCTATCTAACCGCCTGGCAAAAGATTAACTAGGGAATGTACAATAATGTTATTTTATCAGTGCCAAATAGAATCATCAAAAAAAGTTTGTCTTCTCTTAATTAAGGTATGATCTTTTTAGTAACAATTGCCTATTCATGCGAACTAACCTGTGGTTGAATGGTTAGAGGGACTGTGGTATCTCAGTCCACCAGGGTTCAAGTCTTGGTGCTCGCATTATTTCTGAATTTATTTCAGGATTTCCGGCGATATGCTTTCAGTGGGAGCAGACGTTTCTGTCGACGACTACAGTGAGCGCTTGTGTCTGTACTTGTTAGAGTTGTGTCGAATATTGTATACAAGGCAGGTTATAATTGGACTTGTAGTTGTATTGTGTTTAGATAGGATATGGAGTCATGTCCTGATAGGACACTTGTATCCTAGGCCTCTCATATATAGCGGGGCTAGACACACGATATAACCTATGCCAATATAATAGCACC
Source organism: Triticum urartu (assembly GCF_056163025.1). Lineage (NCBI taxonomy): Eukaryota > Viridiplantae > Streptophyta > Magnoliopsida > Poales > Poaceae > Triticum > Triticum urartu. The sequence continues at coordinate 32,287,515 of NC_141877.1, forward strand.
GGAACGCAGGGGAAGCCGGCGGCATGTGCCGGTGTCCAGGGTGATTGCTTGGTCCTCGGATAATCAACGATATACCTTGAATTTATTCTAACAAATGGTATCATGAGCAAGGTTATAAAGAGGCTGTGGAAGGTTCGATCCAGAGGATGAAGAAGCAGTAACGTGGTTTGATGTCTTGGCGGCGGCGAGTTGCAGACTTTGAGCAGCAAGTTGTTTAGTCGATTCAGTGATCAACGAGTTCTTGGTGACATCGATTTAATCGATTCAGGCGTGGACTCGCGAGATGCAATCGACGGCAGCGGCGTGTCGCGTGCGGACTGGCCGACAGCACATCGGCTCGGAGCGCTGGCTGCGAAAGAGCAAGGCAAGTGCGCGGGCTGCGGCCCAGGTGGAGAAGCCGCACGGCTGCAGCAGGCGGGCAACTCACGGGCCGAACGGCAGCTGGTGAGCTCAGACGTATGTGTCTGTATGCAAGGCGATCAGACCAGCTTCGTGTACAAGGGCATCTATAGGATTTGTTTTGGACAAAAAGAGGACCGAGTCCTCGTGTTGACACGGCGAGAGGTAGATCAAATCGAGCCAAAGAAAATCCATGAGATTATCCATTGGAATAGCAGGAGGCTTGGCAAAGCAAGGCAACAACCAGCATTGTAATTAGTGCCAAGGAAGCTGCCCATCGCGTGAAGACCAGGAGGTCTCTTTTTGGCTGGAGTTGTGCACGGAAGTTCTTATGTACTTCGGCGTTGTGGGGATAGCTCAGGTATTTTTTTTGCAGGGTCAGTCATACAAAAAACCATGGCGCCAACGGATACCAGGTTTGAGGTGGAAAAGTTTACGGAACTAAAAACCTTGGGTTATGGCAGACAAAGGTGAAAGATTTGTTGACGCAATAGAGATGCTTGAAGGTGTTGCAGGAAGTCATGTCACTAAGATGGAATTATCAGATGATGGATGAAGATTCGTGAAAGACGATTTGGGAGTCTCGAGTGTGTCATGTAGTCGGATAAGTTCGCATAGGTTAGACTTGGACAGTCTGACAGATCGATGCAAGTCGGTTGGTACAGAAGACGGTGGTGGGATCGGCGACGACGACATAGGAGCGTGATGCTGATGGTGACCGACTTCTGGGGCGTGGAAACACGCGGCACGAGCCTGAGTGCTTGTGTGGCTTCGACAAGACTATGGCGCGGGGTTGATTCAAGACAGTGCACATGAGAGCTTGGAGTCGACGGGGTGCGGGGGGGGGGGGGGGGGTGGCTCGTACAGCCACCATGGAGTCATGTTGAAGGTGGAGCTGGAGTCTGGAAGACTTCACTCGGTGCTGATTGAGGAGCTACGGCGTAAGTGCACAGAGTCGAAGAAAGCGAGTGACACGTAGTTCGGACTGGAGCCCAGTGGTCTGATGGAAGCGTGAAACTCGTCATCGGTCGGTAATGATCGGTGGTACTCTGCAGTGGGGTTGAGTGGTGTGGGTTTGCGACCCTTGAGACTCGACCGGGACAGCGGAAGCTCGACGCGGTAATAGCGGCGAGGCGTGTGGTACGCACGGGACATGGAGACGGGCCAGGGCTTTGGTGGTCATACATGTGGTGAGACAACTGCGAATTTGACTCGGCATGACTACAAGCAACGATGAAATTCCTTCAAGTTTCAGATAGGCGGTCAAGAAAGGAGCGGTGATGTTGAGTTCAGGTAACTCTTATGTGTGACACCTAATATGTGAGTTGTTCATTTTCACGCAAGTCAGTGATCAGTGTGTGATGGCGTTGGACTGATACTCTGGAAGTTGGAAGCACAAACTAGAGTAACAAGGAACTTAATTTTGCTCGAGTGTTGACTGTGGTCAAGAAAAGAAGGGGCTACAAGTTGCAAGTGGAGTCATATGGAGTCTTTGGAGTAGTAGCGGTACTCATGGGATAAGCTCAAGTCCAATGTACATGAAAGTTTGACGTATGGACGAATTCAAGGTGATGGAGAATATTCGCCAAGGTGGAGTTTGTTAAAGTTGTGTCGAATATTGTGTACAAGGCAGGTTACAGTTGGACTTGTAGTTGTATTGTGTTTAAATAGGATATGGAGTCGTGTCTTGGTAGGACATTTGTATCCTAGGCCTCTCATATATAGCGGGGTTAGACACACGATGTAACCTATGTCAACATAATAGCATCGGAACGCAGGGAAAGCCGGCAGCATGTGCCGGTGTCTAGAACGACTGGGTACGGTATTGTGACGGTGTCAATGGGAAAGAGCGTCTATAGTCAGGCCCCGGGGATGTAGCTATATCGGTGCACCTCGTTAACAAATCTCCGTGTCGTGCTTGTGTAATTGCTTGGTCCTCGGATAATCAATGATATACCTCGGATTTATTCTAACCGTACTAACATTAAAAAAAGATAATTGTCTCTTCATATTTGGGGATATTTAGTTATTAAAGATAACAATTAAGAAATAACCAGTTGCACAATATTTTTTATTGTTCTATGTAGATTACGTGGAGATCTAAAGATAAGATTGCATTATCAATCACTATAAAACCGCTGCATACACTTGGGCCGGCCTAACTAAGTTCTTTCCGGTTATGGGATGGGCTCTAGAACCTTCCCAAACAGGGTTTTTTTTGTGTGTTTTTCACTTTCATATTTTCTTCTGCCTTTTCTTTTCTTTCTACTCCCTCCGTCTCAAAATAAGTGACTTAAATTTATACTAACTGGGTAAATAAGTGACTCAACTTTGTACAAACTTTGTACTAAAGGTAGTACAAAATTGAGTCACTTATTTTGGGACCGAGGTACTATTTTTTCTTTTTCTTAATTTTAAATTTTTATACATATTTCAAATTTGTATTTTTTGGGAAATCATGAACAGTTTTTCGAATTAATGAATTTTTATTCGAATTATGAACATTTTTTTAAATTGGGGAACTTTTTTAATTTGCATTTTTTTGGAAACTCGTGATCAATTTTTCGAATCGCGGACAATTTTGAATGGATGATTTTTTTAAAAATTTGGGAGCATTTTTTAAATGCATGATTTTTCTTGAATTCATGAACATTTTTTAATCGATGATTTTTGTGATATTTAGGAATATATTTTTTAAATTTTTTGTGAACATTTTATAAAATTTCCATGAATATTTTTAAAATTAGCAATCATTTCTCCAATTCACAAACATTTTTTCATACGTGAGCATTCTTTCCAAAATTATGAACATTTTCTGATTTCACAAACATTTGTTTTAAATCATGAACATTCTTTTAATCCTTGAGCATTTTTTAATTCACGAACACGTTATGATTTCTTGATTTTTTTTTCAAAAAATGCACAATTGTTTTGAACCACATTATTTAAAAAAATAAAAAAACAGAAGGAAAAAAAGTAAAAAGAATAAAATCAAAACGATAAGATAGGGGTATCCTGCCCCGCACATGGGTACCGCTGGGTTGCTTCTGCGGGCCAAATAACAACATACTCCCCCGACGCCTCTCTCTCTCCTCAACATAAGGATGATTGGTGGGTTTAACTGGTATTGGTACTGATGAAACAACATGCACACCTTTTATTTGGGATCAGAGTGAGTATTTTTTTAGGGCATTCAATTGGACAAAGTGTTGTACTAAGGGCGTGTTCAGCAGTCCACCAACTTCTTTAAATTCTAGAATCTGTGGAGCAGCTGTTTGCTGGCTCCAAGGATTTGAAGTACCACTCCGGGAGCGGAGCCAGGGAGCCGAGGGAAACCGAACACGGCCTAAGAGGTAAGAGCATCTCTAGCTCCTTTGAAATGATGTGTACTAAACGAACCTTAACAAATTGACCCTTAGATGCTCTAAAATGATGTGTACTAAACGAACCTTAAAAACAAGTACTAGCCCGAAAATCCATCTCTGCACCCGAGCTCATCTGCACCCGCGTTGACGAAAGAAATCAAAACAAATACCAGAAAAATTCAAAAAATTCCAATTTTTTTGAGGGAGACAATTTGATGCGTGAGGTCCGCTCCAACTTTCAAATCAATAGGACATCTGAGGAGCACTCAGCAAAAAAGACAAATTGGGGGTCTGTAAAAATCTTTACTGTTTTGGTCCGATTTGTCTTTTTTCCTGAGAGCTGCTCAGATGTACAAATGACATGAAATTTGGAACGGGCCTCAGGCGTCAGATTGTCTACTGCACAAAAACAAATTGGAATTTTTTAAATTTCTTTTGATTTTTTACGTTTTTTTTCTAACCGGGTGCAGATGAGCTTGGGCACCGAAACGCCCTACTTGTACTAGCCAATGTTTAATGAGTCAAACATATGTTTTTAGCATCCAATCAAACATATGGTTGAGTGGGTTATGTCATTATCACTTAATAATCAGAACGACAATTGGTTGAAAATCTATTGTGACAGAGGATGCATATATTTAGTGGGTTAATCAGGGTGTGAACATACCGGAGTTCAATGAATTGTGTGCATAAATGAACTCAGGCTGTAGTAAAAACACGTAACACATTTTGAACTAAAATTACACCAAGTATTTTAGAACGGAGGGATTATGTGCTAATACAAAATGGTGGACAAACTAGAGCCGTTTTTTCTAGCCGTCCGGTCCGGGTGCGGTGCAGAAAAAGTGCTCGTCGACGAGGTGATGAGCCTGAATTGGTCTGGCCCGGCCTGTAATTTATGTCCCTTCACCTACACGATGGGATAAAAATCGCAAATTCCACGGCGCGACATGCATGACACAACAGAACATCGAACAAAGAACAACACATGGCAACTCAAAATAACAACATGTGGCCAATACAAAATTGGCCATCTGTTAATCCAGTTCCTTCCCGCGTTGGCCGGCTGCCGACCAGAGTCCTCACCTCCAAAAAACAATTAGTAAAGGAGTCAATGTGCCCTCATTTTGTTTCCGCGAGACCCCCTCCCCCCTTTCCCATTTTGTTGCACACAAAATTTTCTCATTAGCTACCGCAAGGCAATGGGAAGAGAGGGGAGCTCGTTGTCACTGGCGAGGCCACCCCATCCAGTGTTGGAAATATGCCCTAGAGGCAATAATAAAATGGTTATTATTATATTTCCTTGTTCATGATAATTGTCTATTGTTCATGCTATAATTGTGTTATCCGGAAATCGTAATACATGTGTGAATGTATAGACCACAACATGTCCCTAGTAAGCCTCTAGTTGACTAGCTCGTTGATCAATAGATGGTTACGGTTTCCTGACCATGGACATTGGATGCCATTGATAACGGGATCACATCATTATGAGAATGATGTGATGGACAAGACCCAATCCTAAACATAGCACAAGATCGTGTAGTTGGTTTGCTAGAGCTTTTCTAAGTGTCAAGTATCATTTCCTTAGACCATGAGATTGTGCAACTCCCGGATACCGTAGGAGTGCTTTGGGTGTGCGAAACGTCACAACGTAACTGGGTGGCTATAAAGGTACACTACAGGTATCTCCAAAAGTGTCTGTTGGGTTGGCGTGAATCGAGACTGGGATTTGTCACTCCGTATGACGGAGAGGTATCTCTGGGCCCACTCGGTAATGCATCATCATAATGAGCTCAGTGTGACTAAGTAGTTGGTCACGGGATGATGTGTTACGGAACGAGTAAAGTGACTTGCCGGTAACGAGATTGAACAAGGTATTGGGATACCGACGATCGAATCTCGGGTAAGTAACGTACCGATTGACAAAGGGAATTGAATACGGGATTGATTGAATCCTTAACATCGTGGCTCATCCAATGAGATCATCGTGGAATATGTGGGAGCTGTCGTGGTTCTAACTCTGACAGTGATGTAGGGGGGTATGTATGGAGAGGCTAGATCTCAGCTATGGAGAAGTGTAAACACACCAGGATGTACGAGTTCAGACCCTTCGCGGAGGAAGTAATAGCCCTATGTCTCGGTGCCCGGAGGCGGTCGATTGGATTATAGGTGTGTGAATAACAGGGGTGCGAACCCTTGCTACTGAGGAGGGGGGGTGGCTTATATAGAGTTCGCCAGACCTCTCCCGCCCTCAGTAATGCAAGGTTAAAATACATTAAGACTGGGCGTTACTGGTAACGTCCCTAATAAAGTGCTATGATGACCATAAAGACTACTTAATGGCCGACCGTTTGCCTGCGGAGTGACTTTAGATTTCCTGGCAGTCGAGTGGTTGGCTTCGTGGTCGAGTGATGGCTTCCTGGTCGAGTGTCTTGAATCCGTCGAGTGGGATACCTTCAAGTCGATTGAAAGGTGACTTCTTCTAGGGATGTCCTTGGGTAGGGCTCTTAGGATAGGTCCATGCCCCTACCCTAGGTACATAGCTTCATCATTAGCCCCCGAATGGATCGAGGTTCTAGTGGGGAAGGAGTTGGGGATCCTTCCAACTGGTTCTTAGCATTATATGAATGTCTTGTACTGGACCAATCGTCACGGATGACGTTGTCAACTTCTTTCGGTCACCTTGATCCATTCTTGGTCTCTCGTCGAGTGAATTTCCTTACTTGTGAAATACCGAGTGCCGGCACGAGCGGGATCTTCTGTTTGATGAGTTGTTCTGCAGCCCGCGGATTTTGCGGGATTTGAATTTCGGGAAGCGAGCGGGACGGGGGTGGCCGCAGTAATCGGATGGGATAAGACGGAAGCTCCTCGATTCCCGTGCCACCTTTTTTGCCACGCACCGCGCGCGCGCCTGTTGCGGGATTTGACGGGATCGCCTGGGCCTACCGGTCAGCCACTTGGAAGCGGCCCCTTATAAGTTGCCGGCTCGAGGCTCCCAAACAGTGTGCTCTCACCTTTCCTTCTCTCTCCGCAAGGTCCTCCACCACCTCCGCTCTCACCCTAGCGCCGTAGGTCCGTTCGAGCCTCGCCGGCGACGATGGTGAAGGACAAGACGTCGGCTTTGGAGCGCGCGAAGAAGGCAGCGGTGCAGGGGAAGGGGAAGAAGTCCGCTTGGGGCGGATCTTCCTCGAGGACTGCTCTGCCCAGGGATTGGATCCAGGGCGACTGGATGCCGTCGGTGATTCGGCAGGAAGATCTTGATGACATGGTCGAGGGGGGAGTCATTCCCCATGAAGCTGCGCGTCTCCCGGGGAGAGAAGTCGAACCCCAACCTCGTGACGGTGAGTGCGTCCTCCTCGCCACCCATATCGACCGCGGATTTTCTCTACCTCCTCATCCTTTTTTCTGGAGCTTTTTGAACTTCTTCGGAGCGTAGCTCCACCACTTCACTCCCAATTCCATCGTGTATCTTGCTGCTTTCGTTTCCTTGTGCGGAAGTTTCTTGGGTTGCCGCCCTCATTGGGGACTCTTTAAACACATCTTCACTTGCCGTTCCCAATCGGTAAAGAAAGCCAAGTCGAGTGACGAACGGACGCAAGTGATCCAGCTGTGCGGGGGCCTGGCGATCCAGATGAGGGGAAAAAGTTCTTTTCCGTCTATCACTTTTCCCGAGTCGGTCCGTGGTTGGCAGTCGACCTGGTTTTATTGCCAAGACCAGGTGACCCCAGGGTAGTCGACTAGGCTTCCCCCTTTCTCTCTGGACCGAGCTCAAAAACCTGCTTCTCTGAAAGTGCTGCTGGAGGAAAAGGCGCAAGTCAAGGTGCTGGTTGGTCGAGTGGTTCAGCTTGTCCGAGAGGGCGTGACCGGCATGGACTTGCTGGAGGTCTTCCTTCGAAGGCGCATCCAACCACTTCAGGCTCGTGACCACCCGATGTGGCTGTACTCTGGTCTCGAGGACACCACTCGGATTCACCCAGAGGAGGTCACTGACGAGATGCTGGAAGGGTGGCTGTCGAGCATCACAGGGAACAAAGACAACCCCCGAGGAGCCAGGAGGGTTCCTCCGCTCGACAACTCATATGAAGTGGACCAGGTTTGACCTTGTGTTCCCGACTGAGATCTTGCTTTCTTCATTTGCTCTCTTTGAATCGGTCGACTGACTTTCGACTCGTCTGCTGTTCTCCAGGCAACTACAGAGATGTACTCGACACCCAACGGAGCACAAGAGCAGGCCGAGGAAGGGGAGGCGAGCGGAGGCAAAAGTGGAGACGAACAAGGAGAGTGGGAATCTGACGGCGAAGGAGAGGGAGACGACGACGTCGACTCCAGCGAAGAGGAGGAGGAGGAGGAAGCTGAACCTCCCCGCTCGGAAAGGCGATCCAAGCTTACACACGACCCTACGCAGGAACGTGGTAAGGCGACTGCTCCCGTTGGGCAGTCGTCGAAGCGCCCTCGGACCTCTTCTCCAGCGCCGACTGAAAAAGCTCCCAAGCACCCCCGCGCGGCGCCGTCCAAGCCACCCAAGGCCTTGCCCAAGATGAGGATGACTGTCCCCACCATTTCTGGGTAATAATAGGACTTGTTCTCTTTTGTCGACCGTGGACAGGTCCTTGGTCGATTCACTGAGCCAACTGACTGTCTTTCAAAATTTGCAGCGCTGCTACTTCTGAGATCTCCGCCAAGGACGATGATCAAGAGATGGAAGATGCTGTTACTTCCAACCCTGGTATGATTACTGATGTTCTGCCTTGAATCGACTGACGATTTCTTATAACTCTGGTCGATTGAATCTTTCTCGTAGCTCCTCCTCATGTTATTAACCTCCCTGACGACGACGACGAAGTGCCGCCGAGAGTGAGGCGGAACAGGAAAGCGTCGGCTGGCGAGACCCCACAATCTACTCCGGCGCCTGAGGCCGTAGCTCGAGACGGTGGTGATACCACTCGGGCTTCTGTGACCTTCGCCATTCCTCTGACGAGTGTGCGGCCCTCGACGTCGACCGCAAATCCGCCTTCGCTCTTCGCCACACACCACGTCCCTGAGGACCAAGTGGGTGCAGCTAAGGAAGCTATACGCCAGGCAGGGATCATGATGGAGCAGGTCAAAGTGGTTCGAGAAGCCAGTCAAGCAGCTTATGACGCGAGTTCAGCTCTTCAGAGTAACGTCCAGGTCAGTCGATTCACTGCTTGTTCTGTTAGGGTATGCTGTCTGAAGAATCTCTTTTCCGAAGATCTTTAAATCTGTACACCCACTGGGTGTGTCGGTTAAGTTTTGGACGAGTGGGGGCATGCTTAGTGCACCCACTGGGTGTAGTCCCCGAGACTACGGTGGACTGCTGCCAGTCGACTGTAGTCTTTATATTGTGTTGCTGTAGTTGTACTTCTTCACTCGGTCTGGTCAGGCCATGTCGAATGAAACTGTATCCGGTCGACTGCGGGCAGTCGATTTTTTTTAAACCAGTGGGGGCATGCTGAGTGCACCCACTGGGTGTAGTCCCCGAGACTACTGTTGAATGTTTTTGATTCAGCTGTAGTCTTAGAAACGCCATCATTGTCTCTTGGTTACTCAGAAGCAACTTATCTTGGACCTCTATCGACTGATTTTTGCAGAAATCCTGTGAACTTGTGGCTCTCTACACTGAGTTGGAGAACAAACAGATCTAGCTCAACCTTGACTTGAAGCTTGCTCAACAGAACCTGCAGAAGGCACGAGAAGAAGCAAAAGGTATGGCTGGTGAGGTTTCTCATTCTTGACGAGTGACTTTTCCTTTCTTTCCCGTTCTTGACATTGAGCTCACTCGACGTTCTATAGATAAACTGGAGGAAGCTCTGAAAAAGAAGGATCAAGATCTTGCCGAAGTGCAGAAGGAGGCCTTGAGCAAAACGAAGCTTGCAGAAGAGAAACTGGCTTCGGTCAGAACTCTTGAACAGGAGAACTCCAGACTGAAAACTGCTCTCGAGACAGCTAATCAAGAGGTCAACCGACTGAAGAACGACAAGATGGTTCTACACGACAAGGCGGGTGAGCTGGCGGGGAAGATGAACGATCTGGAGGCTTATCTCGGTGGACTCGCCAAGAAGCTGTTCATCATGCTCGAAGGTAATTACTCCGACCCGGCTGTCTTGCAGTTACCAAGCTCGTGTAGGGCCACTGTCTTATTCTTGAATCGTGTTTGAAGAATTTTGCCAAAGCTTTGAAGAGGAAACCATTCGAGTGGAGCCAGGCTTGGACCCCGCCAATTCTCTCGTGAAGGACGAGGCTGCTATGAACGTGCTCCGACTGGAGTCTCGTGTTACCAGTGTTGTCGACTATCTTGCTCGGCTGAAGGTTGCGATGTCGCGGATCGACACATCACTCTGGCCTGGGACGACACTTCAGAACGACCTTGAGTCTCTGATGGTTCGACTGAATGAAGTCCCGGGTCGAGTGGCGCAATGGAAGAAATCTTCTGCTAGATGTGGTGCTGATGTCGCTCTGTCTCTGGTCCGCATCCATTGCAAGGAGGCGCGAGAATAAAAGCTGGCCGCCATCCAAGTTGCCAATACCAGGAAGCACAGCTTTCAAGACTTCATGGAGACTTTCATCGCTGCTGCTACTCGTATTGCAGACGGGATCGACTTGGACGAGTTCGTCGCCCCTTCCAGTCCTCCGCTTGAGGAATGAAAAACTTTTACGCTTCACTTTAAATTTGCCTCGGAATGCCGAGTGGATTTTGTAACCGTTAAACTCTATCGAGCCGAGGGCTCGAGTACTTTGATCTGAGGCCTGGGACCTTTAGGTCTTATCTGAACTTGATTTATCGTTGAATATCTTCATGGATGACCCGTCGAGTGGAATTCGGTCTTCACTCGAAATAACTTTGCATTTGTGGTGCAGCTCCGAAGGAGAAGGTAGCAGTCGGTTTGCGCCTCGTCGTCCTTGCAGATTGGGTTGCGTTCTGTACTTAGGTGAGCGCTGGGTTGCAGCTAAGCCCCCGAGTGGGAGGTCTGCTCTCCACTCGGTAGGATTTTTCAAACTTAGGCGAGCACTTGTGTAACGCCCCGGATATAACTTTCCCAATTTGTACTCCAACTCTTGCCGTTTCCGGCGTTAAGTTATATTTATTTCCTCGGGTTCGGGTCTTTGTCTCCGTGTGTTGTTTTCATTGTTATGCATCTCATATCATGTCATCATGTGCATTGCATTTGCTTACGTGTTCATCTCATGCATTCGAGCATTTTCCCCGTTGTCCGTTTTGCATTCCGGCGCTTCGTTCTCCTCCGGTGGTCATTTCTACCTTTCTTTCGTGTGTGGGGATCAAACATTTCCGGATTGGACCGAGACTTTCCAAGCGGCCTTGGTTTACTACCGGTAGACCGCCTGTCAAGTTTCGTATCATTTGGACTTCGTTTGATACTCCAACGGTTAACCGAGGGACCGAAAAGGCCTCGTGTGTGTTGCAGCCCAACACCCCTCCAATTTGGCCCAAAACCCACCAAACTCTGCTCCATCATCTAGAGCGTTCGATCACGATCGCGTGGCTGAAAACCGCACCTCATTTGGACTCTCCTAGCTCCCTCTATGCCTATTTAAAGGACCCCTCCATTTTCGGATCTCCCCTCTCCCCGAAACCCTAGTTTTCCACCTCGCGCCGCCGGACATGTCCAGATCCGCGCTGGACAAAATCCCCGCCGCCAACCGCCGCCCGACACCTGTCGCCGCCGCCCCCGCTGACCGCGCGGCCCGCTGAGCCCGCCTCCGACCCCCGCGGCCCATCCGAGGCGCGCCGCCAGGCTCCTCGCCCGCGCCTCCTCTCCCCTGACGCCGGTGCCCGAGCGCCGCTCCCCGGCCGCCGTGCGCCATCTTCGGTGGCCGGCGCCGCCGCACCGCATCGCCGCGGTATCGCCGCCGCATCGCCGCCCGGCCGCGCCGCCTCGCCACTGCCTCCGCCGCCTCGCCCTCGCCGTCCGGTGGCCCCGCCCCGCCGGCTGCTTCCTCTCCGTCGCTGGCCGTCCTCGGCTTCCGCGCCGCCGGTGAACAGTGCCGCGCTCAGATCCGATCCGCTGCTACAGTAACCCTAGATCGGGGTTGACTTTTTCCCCTCTCCTCCTGATTCTTTATGCAATCTTTGACCTGTGATATCTCCGCATCCGTAGCTCCGATTTGGACATATAGCATATCGAAATGTTCGTCTCGATGAGTACATCATTTCATTCCATTGCATAATTTTCATTAGAGTTCATCTTGATACCCGAAATGCTGTTAGAAGGAGGCTTCATGAGTTAATTGTCAGATCTGCTAGTTCATCTTAGACATTTGTCATTTTTGCCATGATTATTGTGTGCATGATATGCCCATGAGTCCTGCATATGTTTTGTTAAGGATTTTGTTATCTTTCCAGAGGTGCAACCCATGATTTTTTGTGATGTGTGTGGTGACTTGTGCAAGCTTGCAAAGTGAGGCACCCGGTAAATCTGTTTTCAGGGACTTAGAGATTTCACTAAGTCCTGGGATTGTTTAGTTCATGATGCCATATGTTCAGGTTGTTTCCTAGTGATCCGTGCCTCTTTTGAGGATGATCAGTAAAGGAGTTTTGTTAATATTGTGATGCTCTATCCATCCATGCCTTTGTTTGCAATTATGGAGCACCCTAGCTTGAGTCAATCAAGCTCTACTTTTGCTTCGTTGTGAATCTGGGCAGATTGTCAACTCGTTTGCAATTTTGCCGGTGATGTTGTAGTTGATCCGTGCATGCTATGCTATTATTCTTGCCATGTCTAGCTTGAATTTTGTACCTTCTTATTGGATGTATGATTGCCTTGCCATGACTTGCACCGTATTGAGTGCATCGAGCTCGTTAACATGCCTTCGTGAGTTATATTTCAGCATGTGTCAGTTTTCACTAAGTCTGAAAACTGATTATGTTTTAGCTATGTTCGTGTGCTGGTTAGTATATTTTCCGATCCCTTTTGGCTCAAGGTTACTAAGGGACTTTTGTTAAGCTTGTTGAGTAGCTCCATGCCATGTTCTTCTTTGTCTTAATCAGGTCCTGTAGCATGTTGTTTTGTTGCTCCGAAGAGGGCTTCATGATCTGGAATTTCAGACAAGTGTTAATTTCACTAAGTCTGAGATCTGTTTACCATTTGTGTTTTTGCCATACTTGTTTGAACCTGTTAATGGATGAATTGGCCGTGGCTCAGTGCTAGTCTTTTGTTAAGCATCTTGAATGCTTCCCTGCCATGTATTTTGTTGCCATATTTGAGTGCTGTAGCATGTTCATATCATTGCATTTAGATGCCTACTTGCTGTAAATCGCAGACCGGTGTCAATTTTGAATCGCTTGCCATTTCCAAACCGTAACTCCGATTCCGGCGTTCTTTATATCGTTTTCAAGTGATTTCATCCCATATTTCCAGTGGCACACTTGGTTTTCCAAGTTGAGGCCAGGTTCATGCATTTCCTGTCATATCTTGCATTTTGCATCCCGCATCGCATCCCGCATAGCATACCATCTTTGCATCTTATTGTTTGAGCTTGCACGTGGTTGATTGTATCCTTGTTGCTTGTTTGGGTAGAGCCGGGAGATGAGTTCGCTAACGAGGAGCCCGTTGAGTTTGCTTTTGAGGATCCAGTCAACTCTGACAGCTTTGCAGGCAAGATGATCATACCCTCGAAATCACTACTATCTTTGCTATGCTAATTTGCTCGCTCTTTTGCTATGCCAATGCTACGATGCCTACCATTTGCTTGTCAGCCTCCCAATTGCCATGTCAAACCTCTAACCCACCATGTCCTAGCAAACCGTTGATTGGCTATGTTACCGCTTTGCTCAGCCCCTCTTATAGCATTGCTAGTTGCAGGTGAAGATTGGAGCCGTTCCTTGTTGGAACATTTATTTACTTGTTGGGATACCATTATATTGCTATGTTATCTTAATGCATCTATATACTTGGTAAAGGGTGGAAGGCTCGGCCTCTCGCCTAGTGTTTTGTTCCACTCTTGCCGCCCTAGTTTCCGTCATATCGGTGTTATGTTCCCGGATTTTGCGTTCCTTACGCGGTTGGGTTATAATGGGAACCCCTTGATAGTCCACCTTGAATAAAACTCCTCCAGCAATGCCCAACCTTGGTTTTACCATTTGCCACCTAGCCCCTTTTTCCCTTGGGTTTCGCGGACTCAAGGGTCATCTTATTTTAAACCCCCCGGGCCAGTGCTCCTCTGAGTGTTGGCCCAACCTAGAGCACCGTGCGGGGCCGTCCCTTGGCAACTTGGGTTACGTTGGCTCCCGTATGCTTAGCTTATCCGGTGTGCCCTGAGAACGAGATATGTGCAGCTCCTATCGGGATTTGTCGGCACAGCGGGTGGTGTTGCTGGACTTGTTTTACCATTGTCGGAGTTGTCTTGAATTACCGAGATGCCGAGTCTGATCGGAACGTCTTGGGAGGAGGTCTATTCCTTCGTTGACCGTGAGAGCTTGTCATGGGCTAAGTTGGGACTCCCCTGCAGGGATTGAACTTTCGAAAGCCGTGCCCGCGGTTATGGGCAGATGGGAATTTGTTAATGTCCGGTTACAGATAACTTGAACATAAACTTATTTAAAATGAATCAACCGTGTGTGTTACCGTGATGGCCCCTTCTCGGTGGAGTCCGGGAGGTGGACACGGTGTTGGAGTAATGCTTGCGCAGGTTGTTCCTCTAGCTTCTTGCTCGCGCTTTGCCTCCTCTTCTCGCTCTCTTTTGCGAATAAGTTAGCCACCATATATGCTAGTCACTTGCTGCAGCTCCATATATATTTTGCCTTACCCTTCCTATAAGCTTAAATAGTCTTGATCGCGAGGGTGCGAGATTGCTGAGTCCCTGTGGCTCACAGATTCCTACTATACCAGATGCAGGTCCAAGTGATTCCACTCCAGGTGATGAGTACGAGCTCAAGGGGAGTTCGACGAGGACTCTTAGCGTTACTATGTGTCTTTTCCTGATGATCAGTAGTGGTGCCTAGTTGGGGTGATCGGGACCGTGTCGCATGTTGGGTTTTCTTCTATTTTGGCGCCGTAGTCGGGCCATGAGTGTTTGGATGATGTATGCTATTTATGTACTTTGATTTGACGTGGCGAGTGTAAGCCAACTATGTATCTCCCCTTTTATTCTATATATTACATGGGATGTTGTGATGATTGCCTAACTTGCGACATTGCTTTCAATGCGGTTATGTCTCTAAGTCATGCCTCGACACGTGGGAGCTATAGCCGCATCGAGGGCGTTACAAGTTGGTAATCAGAGCCTTCCCCGACCTTAGGAGCCCTATTGCTTGATCGTTTTTAGCAGCCGAGTTGTGTCTAGAAAAATGTTTTGAGTCATTTAGGATATATATATCGGAGAGCTTAGGAATTCTTTTTACTTCCGAGTCTCCTCATCGCTCTGGTAAGGCTTCCTGACGTAGAGTTTTGACTCTTCTCTTCTCAAATTTCACTAAATTTTTTTTAGAATCACGCGAGTATCTTGGAATCGTTCCGATGGTTTTATGATGAGAACATTGTCTTGGTGCCTCCTGTCAGGGGTTTAGTGGAAGTGTCCCGGGGAGTTGAGCTCTGAGGTGTTGTGATCATAATTTTATCGTTGCAATTCTGGAATACTTGAGATATTTTCGCCGACATCGAAAATCTCTTTTATGCAGTTCGTTGGTGAGATAACCTCGACGCCACCTAGTACTGGGGCGGGAGTTCAGGAGTATCGCCATAACTTGTATAACGGATGCTTTTCGAAGGTTGAGGTAGATGGTTTCCTAAGGTTTCTTGGTTATGTGTTGAAGGATGGATACAGCTGGATGTAGGAATTGCTAGTTTGGGTGAGATATTATGCTTCCCCTGTATCCCCAACACCTGATTGCATAACCGGAAAGTTTCGGGAGTTTCATAGGTGGGAATTCTCGTAGCTCTAGTTCTTCTTCCACGGATATTGGTTTGAGATTGGGATTTCTTACCGATTATTCGTTCTTGAGCCGTATCTTATTGATTTACTTCTTCTACCAAATTCTACGTGGCTTCGCAATTTAGGGATATGTGACCACTTTAAGAGAAGTGCATTCGTTCATTTTGTTCGGATGTGAAGACTTTATGTTGCAATTTTCATTCCGTTGGTTTCAGCTTCATTTATCTGTCTATGTGCTAACGGTGGTCAACCTCTTCAGGATGGCTCCTGCTAAGAGCACCAGTCAGAACCAGAATCAAGATCCGCCAGCACCTCCACCTCCTCCGGAGGCATGGCAAGCTATGATGGCTGCAACCAATGCAAACACACAGTTGATCATGCAAATCCTCCAAGAGCGCAATCAAGGCAGTCAAGGGAATCAAGGCAGCAATCAGAATCATTTTGCTACACTGAACCAGTTCCTTGCTAATGGTCCAAAGACGTTCAGCAATTGTGTTGAGGCATCCGATGCTGACGATTGGCTTGTGGATCTAGGTAAGCATTTTGAGTGCAGCAACGTCAGGCCTGAAGATTTCGTCAAGTTCGCTTCTTTCCAACTCAAAGATCAGGCTGCAGAATGGTTCCAGCAGTACAAGGATTCCAGAGGTGGACGTCTGATCACTTGGGATGATTTCCGTCGAGATTTCCGAGCTCATCACATCCCTCAAAGTGTGGTTGAAAGTAAGCGTCAGGAATTCCGCAATCTGAAGTAAGGCTCTTTGTCTGTCTATGACTACAACAAGTTATTCCAGAAGCTCGCCCGCTTTGCCAAGCAGGACGTACCTGATGAGAAGAGCATGATATACCAGTTCAGGGGTGGCCTCAGAGAAGAAATTTAGCTCGCTCTTGTCCTCTTTGAGCCGTTGAGATACGATGAGTTCTACAACATGGCACTGAAGCAAGAGGCTGCTCAGTTGAGGTGTGATGCTTCCAAGAAGCGAGCCAGAGATGCTACTCCTTCTTCCTCTACTCAAGTGGCCAAGCAGCAGAAGTATTGGCTTCCTCCTCCTCCGTTCCATCAGCCGTATCAGCAGAAGAGCAAAGGTGGCAGTGGTTCTTCCCACCCACCCAACCCTGGCTTTCAGAACAAGTCTTCGTCTCAACCTCCAAGATCGAGTGCTCCGTACCACCGTCCGCTTTCATAGGTCACGTGCAACAAGTGCCAAGAAAAGGGTCACTACGCCAACAAGTGTTTCAACCAGAGGCGTCTTCCTCCTCCTCCTCCTATGAGATCGGCAAGTATAGCAGTGGTCAAGCATAACCCCAAGCATGCCAAGGTCAACTTGATGAACGCAGCTCAGGCAGAGGATTCGTCAGATGTCATCATGGGTAACTTTCTAGTTAACTCTTTTCCCGCAAGAGTTCTTTTTGACACTGGTGCATCGCATTGTTTCATGTCAAGATCATTTGTTTCCAAGCATGACTTTGTTTCACAAATGTTGGGTAAACCTATGGGAGTGGTTTCTCCGGCTAAGTCTATGAGGGCTACTTCAATAGTCCCGGATATTTCTATCATGATGGGTGATTTCAAGTTTCTGGCTTCTCCTATGGTTCTTGGTAACTCGGATATTGATCTTATTCTCGGAATGGACTGGCTTTCTAAGCACAAGGCTCAGCTTGATTGTGCAGCCAGGCAGATTCAATTGACTCATTCATCTGAGGATGTAATTGTCTTTGCCGCGAATGATGATACCATCCGTTTGTTTTCTCTCAATGAGAAGGGTGAACTGGATGCTATCTCGCAAATTCCAGTCGTTTGCGAATATCAAGACGTCTTTCCAGAAGAGCTCCCAGGAATGCCTCCGCACCGGCCAGTTGAATTCGTTATTGATCTTGAGCCTGGCACGGAATCTGTGTGCAAACGTCCTTACAAGCTCGGACCTGAAGAGTTGAAGGAGCTGAAGAAACAACTCGATGAGCAAGAAAGAATGGGTCTCATCCGGCCTAGTTCTTCTCCGTGGGGTTGTGGTGTTCTTTTTGTGAAGAAGAAGGATGGATCGGACCGACTTTGTGTTGATTACCGTCCATTGAACAAGAAGACCATCAAGAACAAATACCCACTTCCCAACATCAATGAGCTGTTCGAACAACTCAAAGGTGCTCAAGTATTTTCCAAGCTTGATCTCCATATGGGCTATCATCAGATTCGAATTCGTGAGCAAGATATTCCCAAGACAGCTTTCAGGACAAGCTTTGGTTCATATGAATACATTGTCATGTCTTTTGGCCTCGTCAACGCTCCTCCGACGTTCTCTCGCATGATGAACTTCATCTTCAACGCCTACACCAATGACTTCATTTTGGTCTATCTCGACGACATTTTGGTTTTCTCCAAGAACAAGGAAGATCATGCCAAACACTTGCGTTTGGTGCTTGATAAGCTCAGGGAACATCAGTTCTACGCCAAGTTCTCCAAGTGTGAATTTTGGCTCGATGAGGTTCTTTATCTTGGTCATATCATCTCCGCCAAGGGCATTGCCATGAATCCTGAGAAGGTGTCTGCAATTGTGAATTGGGAACCTCCTCAGAATGTGAAGCAACTCCGCAGTTTCCTCGGTCTCGCAAGCTATTGCCGAAGATTCGTTGAAAACTTTTCTAAGATCGCGAAGCCTCTCTCAAATCTTCTTCAGAAGCACGTCAAGTACGTTTGGTCTCCGGAGTGTGATATTGCTTTCAACACTTTGAAAGAGAAGTTGATCACTGCTCCAGTTCTGACTCCGCCTGATGAATCCAAGCCGTACGAGGTCTTTTGTGATGCCTCTCTTCAAGGTCTTGGCGCAGTATTGATGCAAGAGAAGAAAGTTGTTGCTTATACCTCTCGCCAGTTGAAGCCTAATGAGAAGAACTACCCCACTCATGATCTCGAGTTGGCGGCAGTTGTGCATGCTCTTTTGACTTGGAGACATCTTCTATTGGGAAGAAAAGTGGACATTTTCACTGATCACAAGAGTCTCAAGTACATCTTCACTCAGCCTAATCTCAACCTCAGGAAAACTCGATGGGTCAAAATGATTCAAGAGTATAATCTGAGTATCGAGTATACTCCAGGCAAGGCCAATGTGATTGCTGATGCATTGAGCAGAAAAGCGTATTGCAACAGTCTGATTCTTAAGCCTTATCAACCCGAGCTTTGTGAAGCTTTCCGCAAACTCAATCTGCAAGTTGTTCCTCAAGGTTTCCTCGCCAACCTTTAAGTCTCTCCTACCTTAGAAGACCAGATTCGCCAAGCCCAGCTTCTTGATGCTATGGTGAAAAAGGTGAAGATTGGGATTGCCAAGAGTCAGTCTAAGTACAAGTGCTACCGCCTTGATGAGAAGGACACTCTCTTCTTCGAGGATCGAATTGTTGTACCCAAAGGTGACCTCCGTAAAGTGATCATGAACGAGGCTCATAATTCTCTCCTCTCCATCCACCCTGGGAGTACGAAGATGTATCAGGACCTCAAGCAAGCTAATTGGTGGACTCGAATGAAGCGCGAGATCGCTCAATTCGTGAATGAATGTGATGTCTGCAGAAGAGTGAAGGCAGAACACCAAAGGCCAGCAGGTCTCCTCCAACCTCTTGCCATTCCAGAATGGAAGTTTGACCACATTGAAATGGACTTCGTGACTGGGTTTCCAAAGTCCAAGCGTGGCAATGATGCTATATTCGTTGTCATTGACAAACTCACCAAAGTGGCTCACTTTCTACCTATCAAAGAGTCGATCACTGCAGCTCAATTGGCAGAACTCTATACCTCTTGGATTGTTTCTCTGCACGGTATTCCTCAAGTGATATCTTCAGACCGTGGCAGCATTTTTACCTCCAAGTTTTGGGATTCTTTTCAGAAGGCCATGGGCACCAACATCCGCTTCAGCACAACTTTCCATCCTCAAACAAGCGGTCAAGTCGAGCGTGTCAACCAGATTCTTGAAGATATGCTCAGGGCTTGTGTGATCTCCTTCGGCATGAAGTGGGAGGATTGTCTTCCTTATGCTGAATTCTCCTACAACAACAGTTTTCAAGCAAGTTCGGGCAAGGCCCCATTTGAAATTCGGTATGGCAGGAAGTGCCGTACCCCTCTCAACTGGTCTGAAACCGGTGAACGTCAGCTGCTGGGTAATGACTTTATCATAGAGGCAGAAGAAATGTGCAAAGTCATTCGTGATAACCTCAAAGCAGCCCAATCCCGCCAGAAGAGCTACTATGATAGTAAGCACCATGATTTGGCCTTCGAGATCGGAGATCATGTTTACCTCCGCGTCTCTCCTATGAAAGGTACTCGTCGCTTCGGTATCAAAGGGAAGCTTGCCCCTAGATACATGGGACCCTTCAAGATTGTCAGCAAGAGAGGCGACCTCGCCTATCAAATCGAGCTTCCTTCAAACTTTCCAAATGTTCATGATGTGTTCCATGTCTCTCAGCTTCGAAAGTGCTTCAAGACTCCTGACCGCACTGTCAACTTCGAGGACATTGAGCTCCAAGAAGATCTCTCTTATCGTGAGCACCCAGTTGCTATTCTCGAAGAGACTGAACGCAAGACTCGCAACAAGTCAATCAAATTTCTCAAAGTCAAGTGGTCACACCATTCCGACTGTGAAGCTACCTGGGAACGCGAGGATCACATCCGTTCTGAGTACCCGGCGTTCTTTCAGTCCTAGATCTCGGGACGAGATCCTTTCGTAGTGGTGGAGTGTTGTAACGCCCCGGATATAACTTTCCCAATTTGTACTCCAACTCTTGCCGTTTCCGGCGTTAAGTTAATTTATTTCCTCGGGTTCGGGTCTTTGTCTCCGTGTGTTGTTTTCATTGTTATGCATCTCATATCATGTCATCATGTGCATTGCATTTTCTTACGTGTTCATCTCATGCATTCGAGCATTTTCCCCGTTGTCCGTTTTGCATTCCGGCGCTTCGTTCTCCTACGGTGGTCATTTCTACCTTTCTTTAGTGTGTGGGGATCAAACATTTCCGGATTGGACCGAGACTTGCCAAGCGGCCTTGGTTTACTACCGGTAGACCGCCTGTCAAGTTTCGTATCATTTGGACTTCGTTTGATACTCCAACGGTTAACCGAGGGACCGAAAAGGCCTCGTGTGTGTTGCAGCCCAACACCCCTCCAATTTGGCCCAAAACCCACCAAACTCTGCTCCATCATCTAGAGCGTTCGATCACGATCACGTGGCCGAAAACCGCACCTCATTTGGACTCTCCTAGCTCCCTCTATGCCTATTTAAAGGACCCCTCCGTTTTCGGATCTCCCCTCTCCCCGAAACCCTAGTTTTCCACCTCGCGCCGCCGGACATGTCCGGATCCGCGCCGGACAAAATCCCCACCGCCAACCGCCGCCCGACACCTGTCGCCGCCGCCCCCGCTGACCGCGCGGCCCGCTGAGCCCGCCTCCGGCCCCCGCGGCCCATCCGAGGCGCGCCGCCAGGCTCCTCGCCCGCGCCTCCTCACCCCTGACGCCGGTGCCCGAGCGCCGCTCCCCGGCCGCCCCGCCGCCGTGCGCCATCTCCGGTGGCCAGCGCCGCCGCACCGCATCGCCGCGACATCGCCGCCGCATCACCGCCCGGCCGCGCCGCCTCGCCACTGCCTCCGCCGCCTCGGCCCCGCCTCGCCCTCGCCGTCCGGTGGCCTCGCCCCGCCGGCTGCTTCCTCTCCGTCGCCGGCCGTCCTCTGCTTCCGCGCCGCCGGTGAACAGTGCCGCGCTCAGATCCGATCTGCTGCTACAGTAACCCTAGATCGGGGTTGACTTTTCCCCCTCTCCTCCTGATTCTTTATGCAATCTTTGACCTGTGATATCTCCGCATCCGTAGCTCCGATTTGGACATATAGCATATCGAAATGTTCGTCTCGATGAGTACATCATTTCATTCCATTGCATAATTTTCATTAGAGTTCATCTTGATGCCCGAAATGCTGTTAGAAGGAGGCTTCATGAGTTAATTGTCAGATCTGCTAGTTCATCTTAGACATTTGTCATTTTTGCCATGATTATTGTGTGCATGATATGCCCATGAGTCCTGCATATGTTTTGTTAAGGATTTTGTTATCTTTCCAGAGGTGCAACCCATGAATTTTTGTGATGTGTGTGGTGACTTGTGCAAGCTTGCAAAGTGAGGCACCCGGTAAATCTGTTTTTAGGGACTTAGAGATTTCACTAAGTCCTGGGATTGTTTAGTTCATGATGCCATATGTTCAGGTTGTTTCCTAGTGATCCGTGCCTCTTTTGAGGATGATCAGTAAAGGAGTTTTGTTAATATTGTGATGCTCTATCCATCCATGCCTTTGTTTGCAATTATGGAGCACCCTAGCTTGAGTCAATCGAGCTCTACTTTTGCTTCATTGTGAATCTGGGCAGATTGTCAACTCGTTTGCAATTTTGCCGGTGATGTTGTAGTTGATCCGTGCATGCTATGCTATTATTCTTGCCATGTCTAGCTTGAATTTTGTGCCTTCTTAATGGATGTATGCTTGCCTTGCCATGACTTGCACCGTAGTGAGTGCATCGAGCTCGTTAACATGCCTTCGTGAGTTATATTTCAGCATGTTTCAGTTTTCACTAAGTCTGAAAACTGATTATGTTTTAGCTATGTTTGTGTGCTGGTTAGTATATTTTCCGATCCCTTTTGGCTCAAGGTCAGTAAGGGACTTTTTTTTAAGCTTGTTGAGTAGCTCCATGCCATGTTCTTCTTTGTCTTAATCAGGTCCTGTAGCATGTTGTTTTGTTGCTCCGAAGAGGGCTTCATGATCTGGAATTTCAGACAAGTGTTAATTTCACTAAGTCTGAGATCTGTTTACCATTTGCGTTTTTGCCATGCTTGTTTGAACCTGTTAATTGATGAATTGGCCATGGCTCAGTGCTAGTCTTTTGTTAAGCATCTTGAATGCTTCCCTGCCATGTATTTTGTTGCCATGTTTGAGTGCTGTAGCATGTTCATCTCATTGCATTTAGATGCCTACTTGCTGTAAATCGCAGACCGGTGTCAATTTTGAATCGCTTGCCATTTCCAAACCGTAACTCCGATTCCGGTGTTCTTTATATCGTTTTCAAGCGATTTCATCCCATCTTTCCAGTGGCATACTTGGTTTTCCAAGTTGAGGCCAGGTTCATGCATTTCCTGTCATATCTTGCATTTTGCATCCCGCATCGCATCCCGCATAGCATACCATCTTTGCATCTTATTGTTTGAGCTTGGAGTGGTTGATTGTATCCTTGTTGCTTGTTTGTCTTGTTTGGGTAGATCCGGGAGACGAGTTCGCTAACGAGGAGCCCGTTGAGTTTGCTTTTGAGGATCCAGTCAACTCTGACAGCTTTGCAGGCAAGATGATCATACCCTCGAAATCACTACTATCTTTGCTATGCTAGTTTGCTCGCTCTTTTGCTATGCCAATGCTACGATGCCTACCATTTGCTTGTCAGCCTCCCAATTGCCATGTCAAACCTCTAACCCACCATGTCCTAGCAAACCGTTGATTGGCTATGTTACCGCTTTGCTCAGCCCCTCTTATAGCATTGCTAGTTGCAGGTGAAGATTGGAGCCGTTCCTTGTTGGAACATTTATTTACTTGTTGGGATACCATTATATTGCTATGTTATCTTAATGCATCTATATACTTGGTAAAGCGTGGAAGACTCGGCCTCTCGCCTAGTTTTTTGTTCCACTCTTGCCGCCCTAGTTTCCGTCATATCGGTGTTATGTTCCCGGATTTTGCGTTCCTTACGCGGTTGGGTTATAATGGGAACCCCTTGACAGTCCGCCTTAAATAAAACTCCTCCAGCAATGCCCAACCTTGGTTTTACCATTTGCCACCTAGCCCCTTTTTCCCTTGGGTTTCGCGGACTCAAGGGTCATCTTATTTTAAACCCCCCGGGCCAGTGCTCCTCTGAGTGTTGGCCCAACCTAGAGCACCGTGCGGGGCCATCCCTTGGCAACTTGGGTTACGTTGGCTGCCGTACGCTTAGCTTATCCGGTGTGCCCTGAGAACGAGATATGTGCAGCTCCTATCGGGATTTGTCGGCACAGCGGGTGGTGTTGCTGGACTTGTTTTACCATTGTCGGAGTTGTCTTGAATTACCGAGATGCCGAGTCTGATCGGAACGTCTTGGGAGGAGGTCTATTCCTTCGTTGACCGTGAGAGCTTGTCATGGGCTAAGTTGGGACTCCCCTGTAGGGAATGAACTTTCGAAAGCCGTGCCCGCGGTTATGGGCAGATGGGAATTTGTTAATGTCCGGTTATAGATAACTTGAACATAAACTTATTTAAAATGAATCAACCGTGTGTGTTACCATGATGGCCCCTTCTCGGCGGAGTCTGAGAGGTGGACACGGTGTTGGAGTAATGCTTGCGCAGGTTGTTCCTCTAGCTTCTCGCTCGCGCTTTGCCTCCTCTTCTCGCTCTCTTTTGCGAATAAGTTAGCCACCATATATGCTAGTCACTTGCTGCAGCTCCATATATATTTTGCCTTACCCTTCCTATAAGCTTAAATAGTCTTGATCGCAAGGGTGCGAGATTGCTGAGTCCCTGTGGCTCACAGATTCCTACTATACCAGATGCAAGTCCAGGTGATTCCACTCCAGGTGACGAGTACGAGCTCAAGTGGGAGTTTGACGAGGACTCTCAGCGTTACTATGTGTCTTTTCCTGATGATCAGTAGTGGTGCCCAGTTGGGGTGATCGGGACCGTGTCGCATGTTGGGTTTTCTTCTATTTTGGCGCCGTAGTCGGGCCATGAGTGTTTGGATGATGTATGCTATTTATGTACTTTGATTTGACGTGGCGAGTGTAAGCCAACTATGTATCTCCCCTTTTATTCTATATATTACATGGGATGTTGTGATGATTGCCTAACTTGCGACATTGCTTTCAATACGGTTATGTCTCTAAGTCGTGCCTCGACACGTGGGAGCTATAGCCGCATCGAGGGCGTTACAACTAGGCCGCAGCTAAGCCTCCGAGTGTGAGGTTTGCTCTCCACTCGGTAGGATTTCTTAAACTTAGGCGAGTACTTGGACTGCAGCTAAGCCCCCGAGTGGGAGGTTTGCTCTCCACTCGGTAGGATTTTTTCAAACTTAGGCGAGAACTGGGCTGCAGCTAAGCCCCCGAGTGGGAGGTTTGCTCTCCACTCGGTAGGATTTTTTTAAACTTAGGCGAGCACTGGGCTGCAGCTAAGCCCCCGAGTGGGAGGTTTGCTCTCCACTCGGTAGGATTTTTTCAAACTTAGGCGAGCACTAGGCTGCAGCTAAGCCCCCGAGTGAGAGGTTTGCTCTCCACTCGGTAGGATTTTTTCAAACTTAGGCGAGCACTGGGCTGCAGCTAAGCCCCCGAGTGGGAGGTTTGCTCTCCACTCGGTAGGATTTTTTCAAACTTAGGCGAGCACTGGGCTGCAGCTAAGCCCCCGAGTGGGAGGTTTGCTCTCCACTCTGTAGGATTTTTTCAAACTTAGGCGAGCACTGGGCTGCAGCTAAGCCCCCGAGTGAGAGGTTTGCTCTCCACTCGGTAGGATTTTTTCAAACTTAGGCGAGCACTGGGCTGCAGCTAAGCCCCCGAGTGAGAGGTTTACTCTCCACTCGGTAGGATTTTTTCAAACTTAGGCGAGCACTGGGCTGCAGCTAAGCCCCCGAGTGGGAGGTTTGCTCTCCACTCGGTAGGATTTTTCAAACTTAGGCGAGCACTGGGCTGCAGCTAAGCCCCCGAGTGAGAGGTTTGCTCTCCACTCGGTAGGATTTTTTCAAACTTAGGCGAGCACTGGGCTGCAGCTAAGCCCCCGAGTGGGAGGTTTGCTCTCCACTCGATAGGATTTTTTCAAACTTAGGCGAGCACTGGGCTGCAGCTAAGCCCCCGAGTGGGAGGTTTGCTCTCCACTCGGTAGGATTTTTTCAAACTTAGGCGAGCACTGGGCTGCAGCTAAGCCCCCGAGTGAGAGGTTTGCTCTCCACTCGGTAGGATTTTTTCAAACTTAGGCGAGCACTGGGCTGCAGCTAAGCCCCCGAGTGGGAGGTTTGCTCTCCACTCGGTAGGATTTTTTCAAACTTAGGCGAGCGCTGGGCTGCAGCTAAGCCCCCGAGTGAGAGGTTTGCTCTCCACTTGGTAGGATTTTTTCAAACTTAGGCGAGCACTGGGCTGCAGCTAAGCCCCCGAGTGAGAGGTTTGCTCTCCACTCGGTAGGATTTTTTCAAACTTAGGCGAGCACTAGGCTGCAGCTAAGCCCCCGAGTGGGAGTCTGGCTCACCACTCGGTAGGATTTTTTTACAAACTTAGGCGAAACGGATTCGCAGCTAAGTCACCCACTAGGGGGATTTCGTACGCAAACAAAAGTGACAGCAATTATTGGAACACTCTTGTCTTTGATAAAAATGAACTGTAGAAGTTTTTCTTATTACATCTCATCCGAGAGAGAACTCAAGTGTAAAAGGGGCGGAGCAGTTCCGCATTCCAAGCTCGCGGCTCGGCGATCCGGCGATCAACATTGTAGAGGTGATGCACTCCATTGTGGAGGACTCTGGTGACGATGAAGGGGCCTTCCCAAGTAGGAGCAAGCTTGTGCGGTTTCTGTTGATCCACTCGGAGGACCAAATCTCCTTCTTGGAAGGCTCGACTCTTCACATTTCTGGCGTGGAATCGACGCAAGTCTTGCTGATAAATGGTCGATCTGATCATGGCCATTTCCCTCTCTTCTTCTAGGAGGTCGACTGCGTCTTGCCGGGCTTGTTCTGCTTCATCTTCGGTATAAAGTTCGACTCGTGGTGCGTTGTGAAGTAGATCACTCGGCAGGACTGCTTCGGCTCCATAAACCAGAAAGAATGGAGTTCTTCTAGTCGACCGGTTCGGGGTGGTCCTCAATCCCCACCGAACTGACGGAAGCTCGTCGACCCAAGCACCTGCCGCGTGCTTGAGATCACGCATCAGTCGAGGCTTTAGTCCTTTGAGAATCAGACCATTTGCCCTTTCAGCTTGTCCATTCGACTGGGGATGGGCGACCGATGCGTAGTCGACTCGTGTGCCTTGTGAGGCGCAAAAAGCTCTGAATTTGTCCGAATCAAAGTTTGATCCATTGTCAGTGATGATGCTATGCGGGACTCCATATCTGAATGTTAACTCCCTGATGAAACTGATAGCAGTGCAAGCGTTGAGATTCTTGATAGGTTTAGCTTCAATCCATTTGGTAAACTTGTCGACTGCCACAAGAACATGTGTAAAGCCGCTCCTGCCTGTTCTCAACGGGCCAACCATGTCCAGTCCCCAAACAACGAAGGGCCAGACGAGCGGAATGGTCTTCAGGGCTGATGCAGGCTTGTGCGACATGTTGGAGTAGAACTGATACCCCTCACACTTGTCGACTATCTCCTTTGCCATTTCATTTGCTCTTGGTCAGTAAAATCCCGCTCGGTATGCTTTAGCCACAATGGTCCGAGAAGACGCATGGTGACCACAGGTCCCCGAGTGGATATCATCAAGGATTATCTGACCTTCTTCTGGTGTTATGCACTTCTGACCGATTCCAGTCGCGCTTTCTCTATACAACTATCCCTTTATGACTGTGAAGGCCTTGGATCGATAGACGATCTGTCGAGCCTCTTCCTCGTCCTCCGGGAGTTCTTTCCTTAGGATATACGCGATGTACGGTATCGTCCAGTCGGGAGTGATTGCCAAGACTTCCATGATCAGGTCGACCACAGCAGGAACTTCAACTTCAGTCGGATCTGTGGCACTTTTCGGCTGCGGGGCTTCTTCTGTAAAAGGATCTTCTTGGACTGAGGGTGAGTGGATGTGCTCCAGGAACACGTTGCTGGGAATGGCTTCTCTCTTGGAGCCTATCTTTGCCAAATCGTCAGCCGCTTGATTTTTCAGTCGGGGGATGTGATGAAGCTCTAACCCCTCGAATTTCTTTTCTAACTTTCTCACTGCATTGCAATAACCAGTCATTGCTGGACTTCTGACGTCCCACTCCTTCATCACCTGATTAACCACCAAATCTGAGTCGCCATAGACCATGAGGCGATGGACGCCGAGTGAAATGGCCATGCGCAACCCATACAAAAGTGCTTCATATTCTGCTTCATTATTGGAGGAATCGAAGTGAATCTGGAGAACGTATCTAAGCTTATCTCCTCAGGGGAGACTAATACTACCCC
The DNA here is from genome assembly GCF_056163025.1 of Triticum urartu. Classification (NCBI taxonomy): domain Eukaryota; kingdom Viridiplantae; phylum Streptophyta; class Magnoliopsida; order Poales; family Poaceae; genus Triticum; species Triticum urartu. The sequence continues at coordinate 32,315,346 of NC_141877.1, forward strand.
AGCACCGGAACCATTCAGCATCTTAGATCCATCGAAGAACATGGTCCAGTGCTTCGAGTGAATTTGAGTCGGAAGTTGCTGTTCAATCCACTCGGCGACGAAATCTACGATTGCTTGGGACTTGATAGCCTTCTTTGCTTCAAACTTGATATCTAGGGGAAGGAGTTCAATCGCCCACTTTGCCACTCGACCAATTGCATCTCTGTTGTGCAGAATCTCTGACAGTGGGGCGTCGCTAACGACTGTAATGGAGTGGTCAGAGAAGTAATGTGCAACCTTCTTCGTGGTCATATAAATCCCATATACAAGCTTCTAGTAATGAGGATATCTTTTTTTTGAAGGAGTCAAAACTTCAGACACATAATATACTGGGCGCTGCACTCTGAAGGCCTTTCCTTCTTCTTCCTGCTCGACCGTAAGTACTATACTGACAACTTGTCCCGTGGCTGCAATGTAAAGCAGCAGAGGCTCTTTACTGATTGGGGCAGCAAGCACCGGCTGGGTGGAGAGCAGAGCTTTGAGCTCTGCAAATGCTGCATCAGCTTCTGGAGTCCACTCAAACTTGTCAGACTTCTTCATCAGTCGGTAAAGAGGCAACACCTTTTCACCGAGACGAGAAATGAATCGACTTAGAGCGGCCAAGCAACCTGTAAGCTTTTGGACATCGTGCACACGCACAGGACGCTTCATCCGGAGTATGGTACCAACTTTTTCAGGATTGGCGTCGATTCCCCGTTCGGAAACGAGAAAACCGAGTAACTTTCCACCTGGAACTCCGAATGTGCACTTTGATGGATTGAGTTTGATATCATACCTCCTGAGGTTGGCAAAGGTTTCAGCAAGGTCAGTCCGCAGGTCGGAACCTTTCCGTGACTTAACCACAATATCATCCATGTATGCCTCCACATTCCGACTGATTTGAGTGAGTAAACACTTCTGAATCATCCTCATGAACGTGGCTCTGGCATTCTTGAGGCCGAACGGCATGGTGACATAACAGAAGCATCCGAATGGAGTGATGAAAGCCGTTTTGATCTCGTCGGGCCCATACAGACGGATCTGATGGTACCCAGAATAGGCGTCTAGAAAAGACAATCGCTCGCACCCCACGGTCGAGTCGACTATTTGGTCGATGCGAGGGAGAGGAAAGTGATCTTTCGGGCAGGCCCGATTGATATGTTTAAAATTGATGCACATGCGAAGTGACTTGTCCTTCTTGGGGACCATGACAACATTGGCGAGCCACTCGTAGTGGTAAATCTCTCGGATGAACTCCGCTGCTAAGAGCCGAGCCACCTCCTCGCCAATAGCTTTCCTCTTCTGGACGGCGGACCGTCGAAGATGTTCTTTCACAGGATTGAATTTTGGGTCGACTCGTAGACGGTGCTCAGCCAGCTCCCTGGGCACTCCAGGCATGTCAGAGGGCTTCCATGCGAAGATGTCCCAGTTCTCACGGAGGAGTTGGATGAGCGTTTCTTCCTATTTGGAGTTGAGTGTCGTTGAGATGTGAGTCGGGGCAGCATTGGGGTCGGTCGGGTGAATGTGGACTGGCTTCGTTTCACCGAACGACTGAAAAGCTGATTCTGAAGCAGGCTTCTTGGCTCGTAGCAATTCACTCGGATCAGCAATCTTTTGGTACTCTTGCAGCTCGACCACTGCCATCTGAGCATCAACGATCTTCAAGCCTTTCTGAAAACACTCTTCTGCTTTCTTCTGATTGCCTCTAACAGTGATCACACCTCTGGGGCCAGGCATCTTCAATTTGAGATACACATAACATGGTCGAGTCATGAAGCGTGCATAAGCTGGCCTGCCCAAAATATCATGATAAGCACTTTGGAAGTCCACAACCTCGAATGTCAACTTTTCCTTGCGGTAATTCTTTGAATCACCGAAAACCACATCAAGAGCAATCTGGCCGAGTGATTCGGCTTTCTTCCCAGGAATGACTCCGTGGAAGCTCATGTTACTGGTACTGAGCCTGGACATCGGAATGCCCATCCCTTTCAATGTTTTTGCATACAGTATGTTCAGGCCACTGCCACCATCCATCAGGACTTTGGTCAGTCGAGTGCCTTCGACAACTGGGTCGACCACCAAAGTTTGCCTCCCAGGGGTGGCAATGTGCGTAGGGTGATCAGACTGGTCAAATGTGATGGCAGTCTGAGACCATTTCAGATAACTGGGTGTTGCCGGAGCAACCATATTCACCTCACGGTTAATGACTTTCAGTCGACTTTTGCTTTTGACATCAGCAAAAATCATCAGGGTGGAATTGACTTGGGGGTATCCATCGTCACTATCTTCTTTGTCCTCAACTCTGTCCGACTCTTTTTCCTTATCTTTCGACTGCTTGCCCTGAAACTGCTGGATCAGGAGCCGGCACTGTCGAGTGGTATGCTTTGGGTAAATAAGATTACCCTCTTCATCTTTCTTGGTGTGGATGTGACATGGTAGATCCAAAACATCATTTCCATCTTGATCCTTAACTTTCTTGGGGTTCCAGGGCCCCTTGGGTTTTCCCTTGAATTTTCCTTGGGTTACGGCCAGGGCCTCCCCAGGGGCGGCTGGCTCGGCCTTCCGCTTCTGTTTCCGACTGGAATTTCCTCCGGTTTCTTGGGCGACTGTCTTGTGCTTGCCACTCCGGAGTCGATCTTCATCTTCACCATTAGCGTATTTGGTGGCAATCTCCATCATCCGATTTAGAGACATCTCTCCAGTTCGACCGAACTCCAGATTCAATTCTCTGTACTTAACGCCTTCTTTAAAGGCACAAACTGCTTGATGATCTGGTACATTCTCAACCGTGTGATGCAATGTGATCCACCTCTGGATGTAATCCCTCAGAGTTTCATTCGGTTTCTGCACGCAAGACCGCAATTCTGTAAGGCCTGCAGGTCGCTTGCATGTTCCTTCAAATGTTGTGACAAACACTCGGGAGAGGTCCTCCCAAGTGTAGATGCTACTGGGTGCTAACTGATTTAGCGACGCTCTCGCTAAGCCCTCTAACATGAGAGGCAAATGCTTCATAGCCACCTCATCATTGCCGCCGCCAATCTGTACAGCCACTCGGTAATCTTCGAGCCAAGTGTCAGGCTTAGACTCACCGGTGAACTTGCTGACTCCAGTCGCCAACCTGAAGTTGGGGGGAATCACTGCGGCTCTGATGGCTCGACTGAAACACTCCGGCCCCGAAACATGTACTCTGCTGCTGGCAGGCGCATCTCTGTCGTGGCCTTCTCGGTGAGCTCTGTTCCTGTCAACCAAACCTTGAACGAGGATGGATCTCGCATCAAAGCCTGGGTCCCTGGGGTCGACTGGAATCCTCCGCCCAACACTATGAGGGCGTCTGTCATCCCGCTGTCGAGGCGCATATGACCCACTCCTCGGTGGAGGGGTTGGCACTCGACGTCGATCATCACGATCGAATCGGTGATCATACTGCTCATTTCTTCTGTACTGATCGTGCCGGTCTCCACGTCCCTCACGCCTCGGGGGCGATCTTGGGCTGTGAGCCGACTGGACTGTATCCGTTGCAACGGATCGACTATGGATCCTATTCCGCGACTGAGAAACAGCAGAATTCTGGTTTCCCGCTGCCCGGAGCAACGCTCTGATTTGCAACAAGCCTCTGCCAGCCTCTGACTGGGAGGGCTGAATCGATTATGCTATATGGGCTGCGGCTTCCAAATTCTGAACTGGGGTTCGGTATACCTGCGTAGGCGGGAAGAGCTGACGTCGACTGGACTCGGGAGCTCGCTGATGCGCTTGCTTGTCGAGTATTCGCTGGAGGTTCTCCAGTCGAGTGCGCTCAGCCAAGTTAGCCAAGCGCGCGTCCTCCAAGGCCCGGGCCTCGGGGGTTTCTCCGACGATAGGAGTGTGGAGTGCATCCATGTTCCGGCGGCGAAACTCCTCTCGCTGCAATGACGTGAGAGGTTCGGGGATATACTCATCGTGGGGATGCGACGGGTCGCCCCCACCCGCGCCTCCATCGGTGCGAGGGAAACCGGGAGGACTGTGTGTTCCATCGACCGCCAGAACCTCAGCCGCCGGGTTGCTGCTGTCGCACTCGGATGCAGTCTCCGCGGAGCCAGTCGACAGGTCAAACAGGCCGTAGAGGGATTCGTCGGGCTCGATTGCCGCGACTTGTGGGGCGGCCGACTGGAGAGCCACGACATGCCTCACCCACCTCTGAAGTCTTGACCGACCGGAGCGCTTGTGACGGTGGGAGACAGGGCGGGGAGATGACACGGGAGCCGACTGATATTGAGTCGACGGCTGCCGCAGGAGGACGCCACGAACACATGCGCGGAAGTGCGTCGCACCACGGACGGGGAGCGCGTCGATGTCTAGTGGAGCCTCCTAAAGCCAAGCGGAGTCGTCGGCGGTGAACGTGAGCGCGCCGAGACGGATCTCGCGGCCCTCCACCAAAACTCCGCACAAAATCATGATCAAAGGGATCGGAAAAATCGCAACTTTCCCAACTAGGCGCTAAGACTCCTAGCCCCACGGTGGGCGCCAACTGTCGTGGTTCTAACCCTGACAGTGATGTAGGGGGGTATGTATGGAGAGGCTAGATCTCAGCTATGGAGAAGTTGTAAACACACCAGGATGTACGAGTTCAGGCCCTTCGCGGAGGAAGTAATAGCCCTATGTCTCGGTGCCCGGAGGCGGTCGATTGGATTATAGGTGTGTGAATAACAGGGGTGCGAACCCTTGCTACTGAGGAGGGGGTGGCTTATATAGAGTTCGCCAGACCTCTCCCGCCCTCAGTAATGCAGGGTTAAAATACATTAAGACTGGGCGTTACTGGTAACGTCCCTAATAAAGTGCTATGATGACCATAAAGACTACTTAATGGCCGACCGTTTGCCTGCGGAGTGACTTTAGATTTCCTGGCAGTCGAGTGGTTGGCTTCGTGGTCGAGTGATGGCTTCCTGGTCGAGTGTCTTGAATCCGTCGAGTGGGATACCTTCAAGTCGATTGAAAGGTGACTTCTTCTAGGGATGTCCTTGGGTAGGGCTCTTAGGATAGGTCCATGCCCCTACCCTAGGTACATAGCTTCATCAGGAGCCAACATGGGTATCCAGATCCTGTTGTTGGTTATTGACCGGAGAGTCATCTCGGTCATGTCTGCATGTCTCCCGAACCCGTAGGGTCTACACACTTAAGGTTCAGTGACGCTAGGGTTGTAGAGATATTAGTATGCGGTAACTGTCGTGGGAACGATTCTGATAATGATAAGGTATAGGGTAACAGAGCATGATCTATCGAGATGCATATGGGTAACACGATGGTTTTAGCGAGTTCGGGCCTCTCACGGTGGAGATAACAGCCCTACGTCTCGTGCTCCGGAGAGGCTTTGTATTATCTGAGTATGTATCCGGAGATTACAATGTGTGAGAGAAGGGAACGGATCCCATGCCTGAGCTAAGTCCTGAGACTAATGGTGAAAAGAGAGAGAGAGGTGGAAGAAAATACCCCCTAGTCTAGTGGCGGGGGTGGCTTATATAGAGTGTGCCACCCCCTCACCCCTTATGTTACACGGTGGAGCATCAATGCCATAATGCCTGCCCACTACAAAACCGTCATGCAGACTATTGGTCTTTGCATATCCGAGTGAGTTACACGGTCGAGTGGAATGAGCTCGTCGAGTGAAGTGTCGTGCTCCAAGTGGTTGTCGCCGTCCGAGTGACTTTCAAGTTCCGGTACATCTGGACGGTGATCTGGCCCAGGGGCCCAGTACAAAGTATACGATGTCCATGGGTAGGGCCATTAGGTCAGGCCTGTTACCCTACCCCCAATACATGTCCTCGTCATTAGCCCCCGAATCGGTCGAGGTTGAGCGGGTCGAGTCGCGGTGAATTCCCAGATGAGTCGAGTGCTACGGAGGCACTTATGAACTCCCTCTGGTCACCCGGCGATCTTATCTCCGCATGTTGCCTTGACGGATTCCAGACTGTATGGTGTCCGAGTGAAATGAGCTCAAACGGGTCCGCGGAGGAGCGTTAAACTCACCTTATAGCAAATTTTTTTTGGAGTGATTTGGAGCTGGACCTGCATTGAGTAACTGATTACTCGGAATTTCTTCACGCCTAGAACGTGTCTTTTTTTGTTGTTTGGCCGTCACTCGGACCGGGCGGACCGTTCCGAGTGGATACCATTCCAGTGGGGGCACGCTGAGTGCACCCATTGGGTGTTGTCCCAGAGACTGCCGTCGACTGCGGGCAGTCGGCGGGAGTCTTAGAGCCTGTCTTTTTTGTTGTTGTTTGTCCGTCACTCGGACTGGGCGGACCGTTCCGAGTGGATACCAACAGTCGGCGGGAGTCTTAGAGCCTGTCTTTTTGTTGTTGTGTTCATCACTCGGACTGGTCAGGCCATACCGAGTGGAGATTACTCCAGTGGGGGCACGCTGAGTGCACCCAGTGGGTGTATTCCCCGAGACCACCATTGACTGCGGGCAGTCGGCGGGGGTCTGAGAGAACTAAAACTCTTCTTGGTACTGATCAAACTTGTTCTTCTCTGACTCGAAGGTCGAGTAATTCTGGAGCTGGTTTTGCATCGAGCAAAATGTTTCTTTCCGAGTTCTCTTCCAGTGGGGGCACGCTGAGTGCACCCGCTGGGTGTAGTCCCCGAGCCTCTGTCAGACTAGATGAGTCGGGCAGAGGGGTTAAGTCTCCTGGTAAACCTCCACGCAGTCGACACGGTAAATATCTTTTAGTCTGAAATTGAGTCAATCGGATGCATCTTCAGGTGCTTGACATGGTAAATAAGCTCAGCCTAGAGCTGAGTCAGTCGGAATGATCTTCGTGCACTCGGCATGGAATAAATTCAGCCTGGAACTCGGTCAAGCAGGTGAATCTTCGTGCTCTTGGCACGGTGAATGAATTCGGCTTTGAAACTGCCGATTGTAGAAAAAAACTGGATACTCCAGGGAGTAATCTTTCCATTAGTACTTCTACCATTAGATTTTGCATGAAAGGGGTATTTGTAAGAGTACATTGTATCCGCAGAGGAGCTTCATTTTCACCCTTTTGCATGAAAGGGGCATTTGTCCGAGTGGACATGCTTCCCGACTGATCGAGGTATGTTGACTGCAAGGAAAGACTTAGTGGCACTTGTATGTCTCCCGGAGGAGATAGACTAGTGGTCTGACATGGACGTGCCATGAAGCCCGAGTGACGAGGCTAGTGTGTAGGCTGACTCTCCGGAGAGAGGCCACTCATTATCCCGGGGGAACACCAGCACATGCCATCTCTGAGTCCAAGTTTGTGAAACTGATGCCTTGGAACCTAGGATAGGGCCAAGTTATCCGTAGAGGAGCATTGTTTTCACCCTTTTGCAGTCTTGAAGATGACTTTAGGTAATGATTTGGGTGATCGTCCGAGTGGACAGTACTACCCTTATAGATTTTCGGCAGACTGGGCAAGTATGGTCAGAAAGATATTCCTGATGTGATCAATGGGTTGATTGAATGGGCGTAACCCCCGAGGGCGGCATGGCGAACGGCTGTGCGTAGCCCTCGAGTGATGCTCGAAAGAGGCAAGCTTGCTACAGAATGTGATATGAGGTTTGATCATATGAGTAACTTAGTCTTTCCCGTGTTGGGGGTGTAGAGGTAAAGACATGTCCAACTGATGGTGACGCGCGAGGTGGCTAAGGGGCGATGATGTGTACAACCGAGTGACGACGCGCGGGGCGGTCGAGTGGTGAAGAGATGCACAACTGAGTGGCAACACACGGGGCGGCCGAGTGGTGAAGATGTGCACAACCGAGTGGTGACGCGCGGGGCGGCCGAGTGAGAATGCGCGAGGTGGCCTAGTGAAGGACTACGTGTCCAGCCAAGTGGTGATGCGTGGGGCGGCCATGTGACGAAGACATGTACAACCGAGAGGCGACGCGCGGAGCGGCCAAGTGGTGAAGACGTGCACAACCGAGTGGCGATGTGCGGGACGGCCGAGTGAGGATGCACGAGGTGGCCGAGTGAAGGATTACGTGTCCAGCCAACGGGTGACGCGCGGGGCGGCCGTGTGGTGAAGGCATGCACAACCGAGAGGCGACACGCGGAGCGACCAAGCGGTGAAGACGTGCGCAACCGAGTGGCGACGTGCGGGATGGCTGAGTGAAGATACATGAGGTGGCTGAGTGAAGGACTACGTGTCCAGCCAAGTGGATGAAATTGTCTTCGAAGGAGTTAGCCAGATGCTTTCGAAGTTAATGTAGCGACAAGGTTGATGTAGTGTGGTTGCGACGCAACAAGACCAGTGTGACAACTGAGTCTGAGTAGGAATGAAGATGGCGCGCAGAGCGTCTGGGTGATTATAAAACTTGTCAAAGTGGTGGGTCGAATGCACTTGTTGAAGTGAAGGATCTAACTGGTGATGAAGCACTCGACCACCCAGGAGAGTGTCATTCCAAATGAGTTGCAGCCCCTGAGTGTGGCGTAGCTCCCGAGCGTACTACAGGCTTCAACAATGGACATGTCGGAATACGGGAAATATAGTGTTGAATGGATAATTTGTAATTCATCGAGTTGGAGTCGGGTAAGGATGAGGAGAAATTTCCGAGTGATACTCGAAAGAGGCAAACTCGCAAAAGAGTGAAGTGTGAAGTTTGATTATAAAAGGGACATATCTGTCTCATGCCTGACGAGGTCTATATTATTGATACGATGAAGAGGATTCCGCAGAGGGGTTGACCGGATGTGTTTGAAGTCAATAGAGCGACAAGGTCGGTGTTGTGGTGCGCTGGGACCGGTATGGTGACCAAGTCCGAGCAGCGATGAAGTTGGCGCATAGGGCCGTCGAGTGATCGTGTAACTTGTGTAAAAAACGACACAAGCCAACGAAATAATTTCTCGAGGAAATTTGATGTGTGCTGAAATGATTTGTGTGAATAACACCCATAGACACCCGCTGGGAGTGCAAGGGGCTTGCTGGTTAACCAGCAAGAGTTTGAAAGAGCGAAGGATCCGTTCGAACTTGTCGAAGCGACGGATCCGATTGAACTCATTGGAATAATGGCTCAAATAAAATGAAAGTGTAGTGTTTCGACTAAGTTGCAGCCCCAGAGGACCGATGCAAACTCGAAATGAAGAACGACACATGGTGTTCCTGAATGATGTGTGCGAAAAAATGGAAGTTGGACTCGGGAGTCACATAACCAGTACTAAGCAAGTATGTGAAAATAAACAGCCGAGCGTAGAGGTACACTCGGTGGCGTGGCCTTCGAGTGAACGTGATGTGTGAATTACGGGACACTCAGGAAGACGGAAATAACAGAATGTAAAATGACTTAGCTGTCTGAAGGCGCGTGAGTGGCCGAGTGGTGACGAGGCGATGGTGATAGTCGACCTTCGTCTCGGTGTCCTTGCGGATAGGGATGGATCACACATTATACTTGTGATGCAGCTCCTTGAGTTAGAGGTTTGCTCTTGTCTCAGTCGGATTTTGGCTACTTAGGCGAGTCCTTGGACTGCAGCTAAGCCTCCGAGTGGGAGGCTTGCTCTCCACTCGGTAGGATTTCAAACACTTTGGCGAGTACTGGACTGCAGCTAAGCCCCCGAGTGGGAGATTTGCTCTCCACTCGGTAGGATTTTTTTTTCAAACTTAGGCGAGTACTGGACTGCAACTAAACCCCCGAGTGGGAGGTTTGCTCTCCACTCGGTAGGATTTTTTCAAACTTAGGCAAGTACTGGACTGCAGCTAAGCCCCCGAGTGGGAGGTTTGCTCTCCACTCGGTAGGATTTCTTCAAACTTAGGCGAGTACTGGACTGCAGCTAAGCCCCCGAGTGGGAGGTTTGCTCTCCACTCGGTAGGATTTTTTCAAACTTAGGCGAGTATTGGACTGCAGCTAAGCCCCCGAGTGGGAGGTTTGCTCTCCACTCGGTAGGATTTTTTCAAACTTAGGCAAGTACTGGACTGCAGCTAAGCCCCCGAGTGGGAGGTTTGCTCTCCACTCGGTAGGATTTTTTTAACTTAGGCGAAACATATTCGTAGCTAAGCCCCCGAGTGAGAGGCTGACTCATCACTCGGTAGGATTTCTTGAACTTAGGCGAAAAAGATTTGCCGCTAAGCCCCCGAGTGAGAGGCTGACTCATCACTCGGTAGGATTTCTTGAACTCAGGCGAAAAAGATTCGCAGCTAAGTCACCCACTGGGGGATGCCGAGTGGTGATGAGGTGACCAACCGAGTGGCGACGCGCGGGGCAGCCGAGTGGTTATGAGGTGACCAACCGAGTGGCGATGCGCAGGGCGGCCGAGTGGTGATGAAGTGACCAACCGATGGCGATGCGCGGGACGGCCGAATGGTTATGAGGTGACCAACCGATTGGCGACGCGCGGAGCAGGAGTGGTGATGAGGTGACCAACCGATGGCGACGCGCGGGGCGGCCGAATGGTTATGAGGTGACCAACCGATTGGCGACACGCAGAGCGGTTAAGTGGTGATGAGGTGACCAACCGATTGGCGACGCGTGGAGCGGTCGAGTGGTGATGAGGTGACCAACCGATGGTGACGCGCGGGGCGGCCGAATGGTTATGAGGTGACCAACCGATTTGCAACACGCGGAGCGGTCGAGTGGTGATGAGGTGACCAACCGATGGCGACGCGCGGGGCGACCGAATGGTTATGATGTGACCAACCGAGTGGCGACATACGGAGCGGTCGAGTGGTGATGAGGTGACCAACCGATGGCGACACGCGGGGCGGCCGAGTGGTGATGAGGTGACCAACCGATGGCGACGCGCGGGGCGGCCGAATGGTTATGAGGTGACCAACCGACTGGCGACACGCGGAGCGGTCGAATGATGAAGACGCATCCAGCGGAGTGACGATGCGCAGGGTGTCCGTGTGAAGTAGAGGCGCGTGCCGTGGAGTGATGACGCGCGGGGCGTCCGAGTGATGTAGTCGCGTCCCGTGGAGTGGCGACGAGCGGGGCATGCGAGTGACGTAGACGCGTCCCGTAGAGTGACGACGCGCGAAGCGTCCGGGTGATGTAGACGCGTGCCGCAGAGTGACGACGCGCAGGACATCCAAGTGAAGTAGACGACTCTTGCGGAGTGACGATGCCCAGGCCGACCGAGTAAAGTAGACGTGTCGCGTTCATGTGAGATAGACGTGTCCCTCGGAGTGACGAGGCGCAGGGCGTCCGACTGTCGAGGACGTGTCCAACCGAGTGACACCGCATGAGGCGGTCGAGTTGAGCATGTCGTCGAGGAGGCGTCCGATCGAGTGGGAACACATGAATGATTAAGTGCCTGCACGTTAGTCGGCTAAACGTGTCTAAGAAAACGATGCGTGCCCGAGTGTTGGGTTGACCAGTCGGGCTGGTTGTGTGTTGCATATGTCGAGTGTAGACTTGTACTTGTCCGAGCGTACCAGAGTACTGACTCAGATTAGCAGAGTGGCCGGGCCGGCTTGAAGTCAATGCAAGCTGCGTTTGGGCTGGAGGTTGTGGAAAATATGGATCAATGCACCTTGTTTGAATGGCTAATTAATGAGGCAGCCAATTAATCCGGCGTTGAAGATTCCTTCACCGCGTCTTTCCATTTCCATTGTTTCCTGCATGCAGTTAATTAAGAGAGGAAACGGCCCAGGTTATGCATGCACTTACCAGGCATTGATTCCTTCAATCCTAGACCGCCGGCGACCGGCGCCGGAGGAAGGAGCGATGCGTGCCTACGCCGCGCCGGGCCTGCGCCTCCACTACGGAGGTCGGCGCCGAGCAGCCGAGAAGATGATGCCGAAGTCGACGACGAGGCGAACGGCGACGGTGGCCGTGCGTGACGACGAGCCGGTGGTCGTGCGTGATGATGATGATGCGGACGGCGTTGGTGGTCATGCATGACGACAATGAAGCGGACGTCACCGGTGGTCCTGCGCGGAGGCACGGTTGACTTCCTGCTTTCACGTCGGCAGTTGGTGATGAAGAAGACAAGCGACAGCGGACTGGCCATGTCGGGAGCTCTGCCTCCATGGCGTTTGTCCGAATGGTGCTGCTGTTGCTCGCGCTCTCTAGTTGATGTCAAAAAGAAAAACAACCATTGTTAGATTAAAGATCGATTGTAAAGAATAAGATAGTATGGAATGAGACTTCCTGATCCCAATATACAAAGAGTAGCATGACTCCCCTGTGAATGGAGTGATGTCTGAAACATCCTGGATCAGATCCTCCATTGATGATTGTTGATCGGCGGACGAATATTGAAGAAAGAAAACCATTTGCATCATGGATCGATAAACGCCATGCCCCAAGGTGGGCGCCAACTGTCGTGGGAACGATTCCGACAATAATAAGGTATAGGGTAACGGAGCATGATCTATCGAGATGCATATGGGTAACACGGTGGTTTTAGCGAGTTCGGGCCTCTCACGGTGGAGATAACAGCCCTATGTCTCGTGCTCTGGAGAGGCTTTGTATTATCTGAGTATGTATCCGGAGATTACAATGTGTGAGAGAAGGGAACGAATCCCATGCCTGAGCTAAGTCCTGAGACTAATGGTGAAAAGAGAGAGAGGTGGAAGAAAAGACCCCCTAGTCTAGTGGTGGGGGTGGCTTATATAGAGTGTGCCACCCCCTCACCCCTTATGTTACACGGTGGAGCATCAATGCCATAATGCCTGCCCACTACAAAACCGTCATGCTGAGTATTGGTCTTTGCATATCCGAGTGAGTTACACGGTCGAGTGGAATGAGCTCGTCGAGTGAAGTGTCGTGCTCCGAGTGGTTGTCGCCATCCGAGTGACTTTCAAGTTGCGGTACATCTAGACAGCGATCTGGCCCAGGGGCCCAGTACAAAGTATACGGTGTCCATGGGTAGGGCCATTAGGTCAGGCCTATTACCCTACCCCCAATACATGTCCTCGTCAGTAACCCGAAAGTTGTTTGGAGTCCCGGATGAGATCCCGGACGTCACGAGGAGTTCCGGAATGGTCCGGAGGTGAAGATTTATATATAGGAAGTCCTGTTTCGGCCATCGGGAAAGTTTCAGGGTTAATCGGTATTGTACCGGGACCACCGGAAGGGTCCCGGGGGTCCACTGGGTGGGGCCACCTATCCCGGAGGGCCCCATGGGCTGAAGTGGGAGGGGAACTAGCCCTTGGTGGGCTGGTCCGCCCCCCATGGGCCTCCCCCTGCGCCTAGGGTTGGAAACCCTAGAGGTGGGGGCGCCCCACTTGGCTTGGGGGGCAAGTCCCCCTTGGCCGCCGCCCCCCCTTGGAGATCCCATCTCCTAGGGACGGCGCCCCCCTAGGGGCCCTATATATAGTGGGGGAGGGAGGGCAACCGCACCAAGTCCCTGGCCCCTCCCTCTCCCCTCGTAACACCTCTCTCTCTCTCTCTCTCTCTCTCTCCTTGGAGCTTGGCGCAGCCCTGCCGAGATCACCGCTGCTTCCACCACCACGCCGTCGTGCTGCTGGATCTCCATCAACCTCTCCTTCCCCTTGCTGGATCAAGAAGGAGGAGACGTCTTCCCAACCGTACGTGTGTTGAACGCGGAGGTGCCGTCCGTTCGGCACTTGGTCATCGGTGATTTGGATCACGACGAGTACGACTCCATCAACCCCGTTCTCTTGAACGCTTCCGCTCGCGATCTACAAGGGTATGTAGATGCACTCCCCTTTCCCTCGTTGCTAGATGACTCCATAGATTGATCTTGGTGATGCGTAGAAAATTTTAAAATTCTGCTACGTTCCCCAACAGTGGCATCATGAGCTAGGTCTATGCGTAGTTTCTATGCACGAGTAGAACACAAGTTGTTGTGGGCGTTGATTTTGTCAATTTACTTGTCGTTACTAGTCTTATCTTGATTCGGCGGCATCGTGGGATGAAGCGGCCCGGACCGACCTTACACGTATGCTTACGTGAGACTGGTTCCACCGACTGACATGCACTAGTTGCATAAGGTGGCTAGCGGGTGTCTGTCTCTTCAACTTTAGTCGGATCGGATTCGATGAAAAGGGTCCTTATGAAGGGTAAATAGAAATTGGCATATCACGTTGTGGTTTTGGCGTAGGTAAGAAACGTTCTTGCTAGAAACCTATAGCAGCCACGTAAAAACTTGCAACAACAATTAGAGGACGTCTAACTTGTTTTTGCAGCATGTGCCATGTGATGTGATATGGCCAAAAGGATGTGATGAATGATATATGTGATGTATGAGATTGATCATGTTCTTGTAATAGGAATCACGACTTGCATGTCGATGAGTATGACAACCGGCAGGAGCCATAGGAGTTGTCTTAATTTATTTATGACCTGCGTGTCAATATAAATGTCATGTAATTACTCTACTTTATTGCTAAACCGTTAGCCGTAGTAGTCTAAACTCCTAATATCTCAGTTGGTAGGTCACGTTCCGGGTTTTATTTTCATCCCACCTCACCCGGCCTTTTTTGGTACTTCTTTGGTACTACTTCCCACCTCCCTCTCAACCGCGGAAAACCAAAAAAACCCCCCAATGGAGTCCCGCACCCGCACAAACTCCCGCCCTTATTATCTCAGATGAACGAAAAAAAACCCTGACCACAGACCGGCGAAAATTAAGCTATCTCGGACTATACATCAGTCTCGCCTAACGATAATTCATACCCGGATAATGCGATGGTCACATCGGATGTCCTTTGTGTTGGACATAAAGAAGGTGACATGATCTCTCCATCTCCATGGTTGTGATTTATCATTTGGAGATATTCTGTCAAGTTGACTTTTCTCATTTCGTTTTAGAGATAATTAAATTAATGTCATCGTTATGTGACTTTAATTTCATCACAGACATTACGCCAATTCAGGAATATAAATGCAAAATAGACTAAACAAGTGCACTGGAAAGTGCTCTCTGTATGCGGGAAAAACAACCTAATGTCCAAGATGAAAATGCATTTGCCCTTCAATCATCAGGTAAACTTAAAGAGTAGTAACCATGATATTGGGTATGTCAAAACCATTTAGCTGACATATGTTTGGACAACTTTTGTAAACCAGACAACCCAGCTAGCTCTAACTATACAGCATTCTCGCATGATGCGTCAACATTTTCTATTACAACTACGGGCCATTCTGGTCTCGTTAATGAGAATGAAATTCAAGGTGATCATATTTTGCCTACTCATTCAACAAATTCCTAACATGTTTCTGTTATTTTATCAAAATTATGTGTTTGCCCCTAATGACATCAGATGCAAGAGCAGTCCATAATTACACCAAAAAAACAGATGATAGAACGGAAGAAGAACGCAAGAGAGACCATAGAAACGCACTACGAAGGGCCTCATATCGGCGGAAAAAGCAACCTAATGTCCGAGATGAAATTGCAATGCCCCTTGTGTTAACAGGTATGGTTCAAAATGTTTTTAACATTATAGTCGGTATCGTCTTAACCTATTAGCATAATTTTGTTTGGTCAAATCTGGTTCAACAGACAACCCAGACAGCTCGGAGACATTTCCAAGTTCAAATACAGTCTCATCTGGAATCATCTGTGACACCGGGCATCAAGGTAATCATATTTGTGTCTAATCATCCACCAATTTCGTGGGCGTATCTGTGATATTCTCTAATATTCGTGAATGTAATCTTGTAATACACCGAAGAAACAGAGCTTAAAATGGAAGAAGAACGCAAGAGACCATAGAAACGCCCTGAGGAGGGCTTCCTATCGGCGGAAGAAACAATATACCGTACAAGTTGAACATGCACACACCCTGCATTTGTCAGGTATGCTATTAATGATTTAATCATTATGTTAATAACTGTTTTAATAAATAGGCAATAATATGTCTGGACAACTTTTGTATGGAAGGCAACCACACTAGCTCTAACTATACATCATTCTCGGATGATGCGTCGGCATTTCCTGATACAACGGAGGTCTCGACTGGGATCGAAAATGACATAGAGCTACAAGGTATTCTAATTTTGTTATACTATAACAGAAATTGCTTCCATCTTAGATCCATGCTTTTTTATTTTCGGTAATGTTTGTAATGGCTCCAGACGGGATCTTGAATGACATACAAGAAACGCAAGAAAAAACAGAAGCAGAACGCAAGAGAGACCATAGAAACGCCCTACGGCGAGCTGCTTATTGGAGGAACAAGGTTAACCGTACCCAAGATCAAAACAAACATGCATCTGCTACTTCAGGTATGCGCTTACGTTCAATATCCATTTCTATGGCAGGCCCTGCTATTTCTATATATGTGACTCCTCCAAATCCGATGAATCAAAATTAACTAAATACGAATTGAACTTAATTTTGATCCAGACGACCGAAATAGCCCTAGCGTTACAGAATTAATGACAGAGGGAGCAACATGTCCCCCTTCAACTCTACACGCGTCTGTCATTCAGGACACTGTTCTATCTAGGAGGCAGACTGACAATGAGCGGAAACGTAATTTAACAAACGATCAAAGGGAGGCGAAAAACGCAAGGAGCAGAGCATGCCATCAGAAGAGAAGTGATGAATTAACGTTGGAGGTCAGAGAAGTAATGAACGAAAAAAGACGCGAGAGGAGCGTGCAACACCGCAAAAGCATGTCGGTGAATGAGAAGGGTGAGTCAACTGCATAGAGGAAGGCCAATTATGACCGAAGGAAAAAAAACACCGTGCAAAGAATGCATCGCAATCCCCCTTACAGACCTAGCAAACTCAGACTCCGAATGTCCCACATGCCCAAGCCGCGCGTCACCCGTCTTCCGGGCCGCAAAAGATGATTCATCTGATGGCGATCCGAGGACGAATATGCCGACATACTCTGCCGGTGCCACTGGTATGAATTTGCGATTGTCAGTTTCTTAAGCTCATTCTCAGCATGTTGTTCTAACATGATTGTGTCCGTTGTCGCTATCTATATGACGACAATGCAGAAGACATCGATGTTTTCCAAAGCGGCACCATGCGTCATGAGCAGGAAGCACATGAATTGATTGATGAGGAGTACTACATGTTTTGCAACGAAGGTATTGAAAACCCTACACTATGACACTTTGGAGCTCTACTGTTGTCTCATTTATTTGTTGTTAGTGAATTGTACATGATTTTTCAACAAATCCCCGTAGGATCCGATAATGACATTTTGGATGATGATGAGGAAGCGAGCAAGTCTACCGATAAACTTAGCGAGATTGATCCATTTGACACTGTCTACTCAAATATTCCAGACAACACTCACGTCCTAAAACTCAATGAAAATTGCAAACACTGTAAGGCCAGGAAGTTTGAATCTGAGACTGACGGCTTCTGCTGTCGCAATGGCCAGATCCAGCTTAAGCAACCGGAACCAATCCCAGAGCTTATGAGGCTATGGTCCAGCATGGATGCAGATTCGAGACATTTTCGGGAGAACATACGGTTCTTCAACGGGCATTTCGCCTTCACCACCCTTGGGGTCAGCCTTGATGAAAACTACACAAACATGAGGTCTGGGGTGTACACATTCCGAGCTCACGGCACCATCTACCACAATGTCCATTCGTTCGGGCCTAGCTCGTGTCCAGAACATCTGCAGTTGTACTTCTATGATGACGACCCTAACCTAGATCATCGTAAGGCGGCCACCAAGCAATTAGACCAGGATGTCGTGAAGAGGTTAGTAGACATACTCAAAGAAAACCCATACTCCCAGCAATTTAGGAGTTTGGGTGCACACAAAGACAACCTCGATGATTATAGGATAGACCTAAACACCGATAAGAGGCTGGACCAAAGAAGGTATAATAGACCGGTGTCCTCTGAGGTCGCTGCAATTTGGTTTGAGGGCACTGACCTAGCAAAAAGGTTTGACCGCAAGATAACACTTTGTGGTAACAACAACGAAAGGCATAGTATTCGTGTGACCTTAGGGGCATACGACCCGTTGTCTTATCCATTATTCTATCCAATGGGGGAGCTAGGTTGGCATCCGAAGCTACCCAAACGTAATGTTGATTGGAATGTTGTCCAAAATCCTCTTTTGTCTCATGATGATGAGGATGATGCAGGTATGTCGTTTTGTGTCCCACTTTGTTAAAAATATCTTCTTGTTTTTTAAGATAATGCTCACGCGATCTAAATCAAACGTGTGCAGAGGGGAATAGCAGGTTATGCGTCTCCGTTAGAGACTACTACTGTTACATGCTGCAAACAAGGCCTGCGATATTCAATCCAATTCTATGTGGAGCACGCCTACTGCAGCAATGGGCGGTTGACATGTACATCAAGATTGAGAGCTGTCGGTTGAGGTGGTACAGGAAGAACCAGACGCAGATCCATGCCGATTTGTATAAAGGAGTTGTTGATGCGATATCATCGGGGGAGACGCGAGCAAGCGCTGTTGGGGTGAGAATAGTTCTCCCTGGAACTTACCCTGGTGGCGACCGCGACATGAAGAAGAGACATATGGATGCCATGGCAATTGTCCATACATACGGGAAGCCTGACATCTTCTTGACCATGACTTGCAACCCTAAATGGGAAGAGATAACAAATGAGTTGCTTCCTGGACAGACGACGCAAGACCGACCTGATATTGTGGCTCGCGTGTTCTATGGCAAACTAGAGGCTATGAAAGATTTGTTGCTCAAGAAGATGGTCCTGGGTGTTGTTGTTGCTTATGTTTACGTAGTCGAGTTCCAGAAGAGAGGCCTCCCCCACGCACATTTTTTGTTGATCATGGATTCAAATTATAAGCTTCTTGTCCCAGAGCAGTATGACCGTCTCATTTTCGCAGAGCTCCCAGACAAGCAGAAGTATCCGGAATTGTATGCAATGGTGGTAAAACATATGATGCATGGACCATGCGGTGCTCTCAACCCGAAGAATGTTTGCATTCAAGATAATGAATGCAAGTGCAGATACCCGCGGCCGTTCAATGACAACATGATACAAGGGAAGGACTCATACCCAGTTTATCGTCGTAGAGACGATGGTAGACGCGCTAAGGTTCGAGGGAAAATGTTGGACAACCGATGGGTTGTGCCATATAACCCTTACCTTCTGCGGATGTTTAATTGCCACATAAACGTCGAGGTCTGCTCTAGCATAAAGGCTGTAAAATACATTTATAAGTACATTTATAAGGGCCATGATAAGGCTTCTTTCAGCATTGACCAGCCAGACGCTGATGGTAACATTGATGAGATCAAGAGATACGTTGACGCAAGATGGGTCACCCCTCCGGAGGCTATGTGGAGGATATTTGGTTTCCCACTGTGTGCCAATTACCCGCCTGTCTTGCAGTTGCATCTTCATCTCCCGAATATGCACAGGGTTGCATTCAATGCACAGGCTGACTTGAAGAATGTTGTATCTTCCGAGAATGCTTCAAAATCCATGTTAACGGAATATTTCAAGGCAAACGAAAAACACCCTTGGGCAAGGCATATATTGTACAAGGATTTCCCCGGAAGCTTCACGTGGGAGAAGAAAAAGAAGTTCTGGAAGAGGCGGGTGGAGCGTTTTCAAATAGGTCGTATCGTGTCTGCCAATCCTGCCGAGGGGGAACGATACTACCTTCGTGTGTTGTTGAACCATGTTACGGGGAAAACATCATTTGAGGACTTGCTCACTGTCGACGGCGTGGTATGTGGGAGCTTTAGAGAGGCCGGTGAAAGGTTGGGACTCATCGAGGCAGACAACACGCTTCACGACTATCTTACTGAGGCGGAGCAGTGGGCTATGCCATGTTCTCTTAGGAGGCTTTTTGCAACAATATTGGTGCACTGCGAGCTAGGCGACGTGCGCGGTTTATGGGATAGACACCTCGAGCCTATGTCCGATGACTACCGTCGGACACGCACGTCCCCGAACGAGGTGGAGCAGATGATGTTGCTTGACATTAGGGGTATGTTGCAGTCTATGGGTAAAGACATTGTTGATTTCGCTCTTCCAACGATCGATGATGCGTTTGACCCAACCGAGGGCGAGGCCATAGAGATCATCGAGGAATCAACTGTTGAGTTTGACGAAAGTGACACTAAATTGTCATCTTCCATGAATTTTGAGCAAAGGGCTGCATACGACGAAATACTAGCGTCTGTTGAACGCGGTGATGGGGGTATATTCTTTGTTGATGGTCCTGGAGGTACGGGGAAGTCCTTCCTCTATAGGGCAATGCTCGCCAAGGTGAGACGCGAGGGCAAGATTGCTATCGCTACCGCGACGTCGGGTGTCGCGGCTTCTATCATGCCTGGAGGCAGGACTGCCCACTCAAGGTTCAAAATCCCACTGAGTTGCGATGATGGAGCATCGTGTAGCTTCACCAAGCAGAGTGGGACCGCCAAGCTGCTAAGGATGGCCTCATTGATACTATGGGACGAGGCCAGCATGACTAAGCGACAAGCGGTTGAGGCATTAGACAATAGCATGCGCGACATCATGGGAATACGCGACCGACCCTTTGGAGGAAAGACTGTTGTTTTTGGCGGGGACTTTAGGCAAGTGCTTCCGGTTGTCAGAAGGGGGTCACGGGGCCAGATAATTGATGCAAGCCTCCGAAGTTCTCATCTATGGAAGAGTATGCGGCAGCTTCGGCTCATCACCAACATGAGGGCTGGTAATGACACGTGGTTTGCAGATTACTTGCTCAGGGTCGGTAATGGCACTGAGGAAGCCGACGACCAAGGCAACATACTACTCCTAGATGATATTTGTCTGCCATCTATAGGCGAGGTTGACGACCTGGAGAAGCTGATTGACCACGTGTTTCCAAGTCTAGATGACAACATGGCAGATTCGAGTTACATGACATCTCGCGCAATCCTTTCCACGACAAATGATAACGTCGACAAGATAAACATCCGCTTGATAGAGCGTTTCCAAGGAGACGAAGTAATCTACCATAGCTTTGACAGTGCGGAGGACGACCCATACGGCTACTACGCTCCTGAGTTTCTAAATGGATTGACTCCCAATGGTCTTCCTCCGCATGCACTAAAACTAAAGTTGAACTGCCCTGTGATACTTCTAAGGAACATTGATCCAGCTAATGGTCTGTGTAACGGGACTAGGCTTGTTGTTAGAGGTTTTGAGAGGAACACCATTGATGCAGAAATCGTGATTGGACAACACGCTGGTAGGAGGGTCTTCCTTCGTCGAATACCTCTATGCCCATCTGACAACGACATGTTTCCTTTCAAGTTTAAGAGGAAGCAATTTCCGATAAGGCTTAGCTTTGCTATGACGATTAACAAGGCTCAAGGGCAGACCGTCCCCATTGTTGGTGTGTATCTACCTAATCCAGTGTTCTCTCATGGTCAACTCAATGTTGCTTTGTCTCGAGCCACCGTGAAGAGAAACATTAAAATACTTATTCAGAAGGAGAAGCCAAAGGATAAGGCCAACAAGCAATATAACAACCCGAAGAAGCGTAAAAGACCGACCGTTTCCTTGCTGACTTCAATGAAGAACATCGTCTACAAGGAAGTACTTACAGGATGAAGTTAGGTCTTATAAGACCTGGTGGATTTATATATGAAATTTACTCTTCCGATGGTCAAGAATTGCTGAAATTCGGTTGTATGACATATTTTTTCATTTGGTATCTCGGTTGTTAGAGTTATACACCAATAAGTTAAAGTAATAACTGCATTTCAATAAACTTATACTGTGTTATGTGTAATCTGATATTGTACATGTCACACAGCGTACTGTGTTACGTGTAAGACTAGAATCAGAAATAATGATTGGCATCATGAAGATCTGCATCATGTTTAATTAATATTTAACCTTTATCACTGTTATTTGCTTTCCACTATCACAATGTTTCTGGCAATGTATATGTCACACAGCGTACTGTGTTATTTGTAATTTGAGATTCCTAAATAATGTTTGGCTTCATATAGAGCCGCTACATGTTACTATTACTTTGTACAGTTTGATTAAAACCTGTAGCATGCATGTGATGTCATCATTAAGCATGCAGATTATATTTGATACATTGAATTTCAGTGTGTGTGATAAATTTTTTTACATACTCATTAAATGGCTAAAATCTTACATGTTGGCCTACTGCCTTGAGCTTTATGAGTGTTTATGACTGTGTTATATTTCTTTTGTTGAACCCAGTTTTAAATGTTGTACCTTTTTCATGTATAGCTATAGCTATGAAGGTCTCTTTTTATTTAGTTCCCTAATTCTTGTTTATTTTTTGATGTTCTCATCCCTCTTTGAACAAGGAAATGTAAGTAAATGTTACAGCTGGCACAAACTTGAATGAAGTGTTAATGCATTTGAAGAAAACAGTATTCAACATAGTTCTAATAAAATCCCGTGTTTAAGGAAATTTTAAAAGTGTTTTTGAAAAATGTACAATACGTGCATGTTAACTATTTTATTTTCTTCCTTTTAAAAACATTCCTAATCGGTTTATCACACATGAAATGTACGATGCGTCCCTTTGGTAATGGTAACACACCAAAGCCAAAAAGGATTAGGATGCATAATCACATCGAGTCTATTAACCTACCTATTAGTAGTACATATCCCGTTACCCTAGACGAGATGAAAGAAGGTTTGGGGCATGGTTGGGGTTCTAGAAACGATCTAATTCTGCAGGCAACCAAGGAGAGCAACAAGCTGATGCAAACTCTCATAAAGAAGATCAAACAGTTGGAACATATGTTTGTGAAGCACATGCAAGAATGCGACAAGAAGACGGTAATGCCTTGAAAGGAGCAATCATGAGTAGTTATACAATATTCTTTACAGCTTTTTATGTTTTATGTTTCAATGCTACTTAAGAGTAGTTTGCATTGTAATCAATATGGAGTCAAACTATGATAGTGTGAATAAAGAACAGATATTGTTTAATGCTTCCCTTTGAGCTTTGTCGCCTAACATGTCGCAAATAAATGGCTACTACATCTTTGTTAGGCATCGTACTGAGAATTATCTATTTGGCAATACGGATATCTATTACATGCATTGGATGATTTATATAGGTTTAAATACATTTTTTTTGTTTTTTATATATTAAACATTTGTTTTGCGACACACCCTATAACTCATGTGCGTTAACGTCAATTATAACAGTAAAGTCATGAACTACATAATTGGCAATACAAACTATATATAACTAACATGTCAATGCCTACTTATCAACATCAGCGCTAAAAGAAAATCACTTGTCATGAATCACGATGCTTAAAGGCGATAAATGTGAACTATCCCCACACAGAAACATTATGGCAGTATATGTATTGTTTGTATGTGTACTTAATTTGGGATATCTGGTTTTAGACAAAGGTTTATTTTTTTCAATTCGTTGAGATTGAATTGTAAATATGCCATGCCATAGGAACAAAATATTCAACTATAAAAAGGAGCAAGATCTGATATGCCCCGTCACGTTTTTTTATAATTAGGAAGAATCATCTACGTCTTAAAAACGACTTGATATATTTGGCAGGCAATAAAAAGCATTAATAATATATCCGTTTATATATATGCTACATAGACACCCTAATTGCCAAGACACCTCAGTGAACGATCACTCACGCGTATCGATCAGCGATGGAGCCCATCATTGGAAACAATGCGCCGGCGATCCAGGTTCTGACAGCGCGCACATACTAGGAGGTTTCTGTACCCAGGCCCCCGGATGCCGCTGGCCCCGACCCCAATGAGGCTGCCCTGCAGCTCCATGATGCTGTGGGCGACCCCCAGGAGGATTTGCCCGCACCCCTGCATCTTCTGCCCCCACCCAGGCATTTCGTGGAAGATGCACTCCAATATATATTCGGCTTCATGAACGGCGTTCATGATGAGCAGACACTAGAGTAAGATATGCTATTGTATGTTTATTTTCTCTAAAGAAATCTTATTAGAACTAGGTCGTACACAGCAGACTCTGTTTGATATAGGAGTATGATATTGCTTGATTTGTTTTTCTTTAGATTAAATCTTACATTTTGCGGCCAGCTGTACATATATTTTTTTGTTAAATGTTTTGGCAGTATTTCCGTTGCACATCTACCGTATGTAATGAATAACAAAATGTTGAACAACTTAGTGTCCTTACTATATTGTACAACAATTTAATATTGCTTTTGAACAGCCAGCAAACTTGTTATAATGGGTGCTACCTACATTTTCCTGCTCTCAATTTCTAACAAATTAATATTGTTACAACAGAGAAGATATTATTTAATTTTAGCTTTTGCTAAAAGGTGCTGCAAACATTTTCATGCTCTATAGTTTAACAAAATATTACGTTCTGCTCATAGCTATTAGATTATCTAGAAAATGTTACCATATGAACATTTTTATGTTTTAAAGTACCACTCATAGTGCTAACCATTTTTATGGATTTTTACGTGCAGCTCTATCTGGATAAGAAGCGATACACCGTACCGGATCGAAATCAGCCTCAGAATGCTGAAGGACACACTATTTGTAACGTCCGCAAGTCTACATCCCGATTGCTTCAGTCTCGCTGTTCGTAAGCTTGCTAGCGCTAAAGTAGAGAGGCATGCAGGCACCAACATGGTTGGAGGAAAACATTATTTTGACTTGCAGTTCCATGCTCAATCACGAGCTCTAAGGTATTCCTGGATGCCGCAAGGGCAGCGCACCTCGACGCTGATCAACAATGCTGTTCTATAGCCCTTTCCTAGATATGATGTGTTCAACTCCACAATTGTAAGAGTTTTTAATTCCTAAATTATTTTTTCTTTCCTGATAGCAATTAACCTGTGTTGACCTTATGTAGTATCTACTTCCGTTGTCTATCCCGGATTCATCGTATGGTCTACTTGTGGTAAATCGGATGAGGAGAAGGGTTATCGTATTTAATCCATCACCAGACGTATGACAAGTGGGAAATAGCTCTCACAACAAAGAGATGATGAAGGAGATCACTATTTTGAAGCAAGAACTCAATGAAGTTTTGCAGGCTAGGGTCCTTGGATGGAACACCGAACTCATGGATTGGCGACAAGACAACATGTCATTCAATTTTCGGCGGTAATTTAATAAATTTTTCAGATGAATAAGATGCAGTATGTAGAAATCTCAAGTTTTTATTCTGTTTGTCACAGCAAAGACTCGGGTTTCTTAGTTCTACAAGAGATGGCCCACCAGCTAGGTTCTTTGCGTAGCATGACATGGATGAACACTACAGTAATTATCTTTACGACGAGTTTTAATGTGCCATTTATAATCCAACCACTTCGGCGTTTCATGGTGAATTTGTTTCATTGTTTCTAGGATCCAATTATGCTTAGGAGCCAAGTGGTGTCCAGATGCTCATGGTCAAAGACAATCTAGCTGCTGGAAACATCCCTCAGGAGATTACGGCGGCCTTGAGGGTTTTGAACAACTAAATATGCTTCTATGCATGCAGAACCGTCAGGAATACTTGAATCATCTTGTCATGTTTGGTTATGGATGGAAACTATAATTTTTGTTTTTGGGTTTACAATATTTATGAACTATTTGGAGTTTTGGTACTACTACAAGTTGGTTTCGCTGTTAGGTTTGTTGATTTGGTAATTTCTTTTTGTCTGACGTCAATGATCATTGAGCCACATTTGATAGCTAAAAAACAATCTCACCCACAATCATATCTCCTACCCTACGAGGAGTAGAGATTGGTGGCTAAGGAGGACTTCTGCATCGACAAATTTCATTCCATTTTTTTTGCTTTGCCTATTTGAAAAAAAATTGTAGACCAAGATGGAATTCAGAAAATGGATTGCATTATCGAACGTGCATTGCACGTGCACGCTTACTATTTTGTAAAAGGCAAGAGAAATAACTTCCATATTTTAGCAATAAATACAATATAATTTATTGCACAAAATGATCCATCTGGATACTCACGAGTGTGAAGTAGCAACGCACTGGCCTTCCAAAGTCGATGCCATTAGTTCAATATTAAGTTTGTGTCCTACTATTTAGCATGCAGGTTATAGTTTATTGGCATGTTTAAAACATAACCTCAAACCGAAATAGGAAATAACTTAATTTTAATAAATGCAGACTTAATAATATATATCCAAAATAAAAGAAGCCATTATAAAGATATAATATCCGGAAACAAATAATATATTATCGGCATACTCAGTATTTGTTACGGCAGGTGATCATATCCGGTGTTTATATAAAGGCATGTTCGTTGTTTTTCCTTGTAATATACTATTGTGTTGATCACATCGAATAACAAATCTGATTCCATTAAATACTCTGTGATTGTGATCAACAGAGTTTATTCATTTCCCGGTTTTGTAATTATTGTTTCCTTATGTAATAGATATGTAATCCAGCGTTTATTTATTAAGCAAGTGCAGTAAGGAACGAAAATAAATGTTTTCCCGTTTATTAGCAAGGTTTTGTAATGGAAAAATGCAAGGATGGAATGATAAGGGGCACTTTCCAACCTGGTTAGCCGGACAATTCCCCTCCGACTCTCATATATATATCGTCCGGATGAGGGTCCACCATAGTCTAATTTCCCCTCGCTCGCTCATCCTGGTGCTAAGACTACTTTCTGCTCGCGGTAATGGCTGCAATGCCGATTTTTGATGGAGTGGACGACGTAGTCGAGTACATCTACAACTACGTCATTGTTTCCTCCGACGAGGAGGAATTAGAGTTTGTTCTGGCAGCCCTAAACTCCATCTATACTGTATTTGCAATTGTTAGCTGCAGATCACTACCATTATAGTTTGCATTATCTGCTTCTTTTTTTAAACCCGAGTAAAAATCTGTTCTTTCACCTAATCCATGGCGATTAGTTGGTCACGTTCATAAGTTGTTGCATGCATGTACTGGTTAGGATCATGCTATCCTTTCAAATTCCAAAATCTTCTTAAGATCTAACGTAGTGGCTGCAAAAAACTGGCCATGGACGGTAGTATATTGTAACGGGTCCTGCTGCATGATACATGTACCATCTACATAATTTTTCTTAGTGTAATACTACAGAAATACATTGCAACCTAACATGTCATAATAGATTTTGTTAACTTTTCTTACTGTAATACTACAGAAAGTCAACCTGACCTTTCAATAGTACTTATCTCCTCAAATGACAGTACAACTCTAATTATAAGATACATACATTTCAGACCTTACTAAAGTTTTGAAAAAATGTACTGTTGTTTGCCCACACATTTAAGTACTACATGTTTTTGATACTACAACAATACATTGCAATCTACATATTTTTTCTTACTGTAATACTACAGAAAGTCAACCTGACCTTTCAATAGTACTTCTCTCCTCAAGTGACAGTACAACTCTAATTATAAGATACATACATTTCAGACCTTACTAAAGTTTTGAAAAAATGTACTGTTGTTTGCCCACACATTTAGGTACTACATGTTTTTGATACCCCTTATTTTTCTAACAGATTTGCTATCATGCTGGTTTGTTTGCAGCACAATATGGATTAGGAGCCCTCGTCCATTCTTAACCGAGTTAAGTCTACAGACTATCCAAGACACCATGCGAGGTGATACATGGGTCAATCCGAGCTGCTTCGATCTTGCAGTTCGTAAGCTTATTAGCGACGCGATACAGAGGAATGCAGGAACAGACTTTGTTGGCTCCATGCATATGTTTGATTTGCAATTCCATCGCCTAGCACGGGTGATGAGTCAGACTGACTTATGCCAAGCAGAACGCACCAACTTGTTGATCAACCATGTCATTGAACGGCCTTTGCCGAAATACAACGTGCTCATGACCCCGTCCATTGTA